>NW_015625586.1:374231-426343 GCF_001515625.1 Sinocyclocheilus rhinocerous
GATCTCAGATGCCTTCCTTTGTGGAGTCACATAGACCGGCCCCTCCCACGATAGTTTGATTGGCAGTAGCGTTTCAGCACAGACTGGACTTGCGTCTTACCTTAGACCCGCCTGAGTGAGCTGTCATCAGTCCGCCATTGTTTCACCACTGGAGCAGTTGTAGACAAGAATGACTCCTAAGCGATTGAGGTGTTCTGTTGTTGGATGTAATAATGAACATAGCAGTCGTCATTTACTCCCGACATCTGAGCTGCTGAAGACGCAGTGGATTATGTTTGTTTCTGAAGGGAATGCGCCCCCGATCTACATAAATGCGTCTATGTTCGCGCGAATCATTCATGATCCAGCCTCATCTACCGAAGTGAGTATAATGTTTTGTAATGAATCTTTGCAAATCGCCTTTCCTAATAATGTGCTAATTAGCAAGTTTCACGATGAATAGCTAAAGTAAACAGTCTCTCTGAGAGCAGCTCGGAAGAGAGGGGCGGGGGCAGCAGAGCTCATTAACATTTAAAGGAAAATGCTACAAAAACGGCTTGATCTGAAAGGAGATGTTTTTTACACTACCATTGAGAAATTTTAACCAAACTATGTTACAGACTTTTCATTAAGACCCTAAAGAATCATATCAACTTGTGGAAAATGGGCATCCTATGACCCCTTTAAAGTTACAGTAAAAGCCCCACTTATTTGCATCATAAATTATTTCCCTCTTACAGTTTATAATTCATTCTCTTTTTTCTTTTTTTGTCTTTGATCAGGCATTTGCTCCCAGAGTTCCTCAAGTTTGCCTTAGAGCCTCTGTGATTATTGAGAAAAAGTGTCATTATTTACCCATCCTCATGTCATTCATAATCTTTCTTTTACAGTCTTTCTTCTGTTGAACAGAAAAGATGAATTTTTGAGGAATATCCAGGCTGTTTTTTTTCAATACAATGAAAAAGAATGAGGGCTGGAGATATCACACTCTAAACAGCATCATAAAAGTACACAGAAAAAGGTTGTAAAACAAACATTGGAGTATGTTTTACAGTAAAACATTATTTCACACTTTCTACTTCAAACATTTTTTTAAATTAAAGGTTTACTTTCCATTTATTTGGGATTTTTTTGTGAAATTTACTAGCAATCTCTAAGTTCAAATTGTCGTTTACATTGTATTATAGTCTAAAATCATAACTTCGTGTGAGGAACAAACCAAAATTTAAGTAATTAAAATGTACACAACTTTAAATAGCCATCAATGGAGAAACACACTTTCTGCATGCAGAATGTAGTTAATAAAGCTCTTTATAAATTATGAGTGCTCATTTATCTCCACACCAGAGCACAAGCCAAAATGGTCAATGTGTGAACACTATGCATTAAAGCACACCTATTGAGACTAATTCAGCCATTACATAATTGCTCATTTATTCTGCACAAAGCTATGAAGACTCCAGGGTGTCAAGTGCATGTAATTTTGTTGTAATATTTATTAGGAAATATGTCTGCATGTTGGCCCTGAGGCAGAGGAACAGATGTCTGTTGTGGAAATTCAAGGGTCCATATGGACTAGAGTTTAATTATTACTGTAGAGACACACACATAAATTCGATCATGTCAATGTGTCCTTTTTTATCAATGAAATAACAGTGTGAATGTTTTTCCACTGTGAAGATAATCTTGGCCCTCTGCAGATGTGAAAGAAGTTTCACTTTTATATGTTGTCCTCCTTAAGCTCTGTGCAACTAAACACTGACAGTTTATTAATCGAAGTGACTGTGTGTGTGTGTGTGTGTGTGTGTGTCTTTTTCTAACCATATGGAGCATGAAAATAAGATGAGTGGAAAATAGGCTGATTGAAAGAGATATGAGCAAAAGCGAGTGTGTACATAGTTGTGGGTTCAGTGAAAAAAAAAGCTGTTGACCAATCATACCCTACCAACTGTTGCCATCTGCTTTATTAGTCCAGCTTTTATTCTTTTATAATATAAGTCTACACTTTTAGAAAAAAAACTGTCAATGGGGCAGTAACCTTTCAAAAGGTAGGCTACTAATACTGTATGTACAACTTAGTACTTTTGAAGTATAATAAGTACCTTAGGTATTAATATGTACCATTTAAGGGAAATAAGGTACAAAGATGTATCTTTTAGCTTTTGCGCCATAGGCAACCGCTCTTTTTCTGAAAATATATGGAGTATAGTTTAAAAACAATAACCATTTGCATAAACATTGTTGCATAGTATTTTTTCCCATTTCAGGATTTTTAAATAAATCATGAAATGCTTTGTATTAAACTATGTGTGTGCCTTCATTACCAAATTAAAATGTAACATCACACCTACATTTTCTCAAAGGTAAATTGTTAATCAAGCCCTAAATTATGTTAATTAATTTACATATTAATTCAGGTCACTTGCATGAATGTTACTGCTATTAAATGAGGCTTTAAATAACCATTTGCTTCAATTTTGATTCACAGCCACCTCCTTTTAATCATATTACTGTGTAATCTACCAATTTCTTTAAAGAATAATGGCAGATAAAGATGCTTTGCCAATGTCATGCTTCATTCCAGCCCACATAAGAATATCTATTCAATTTTTTTCCCACTTCTTGAGCAAATTTTTTTGCTCTTGTAGACATTTAGAGTTCATTCCTATGGGAATGTAAAGCTTGGCTGAACTAGCAAGAGTAACTAAGGAAGCAAAGCTTAGTGGGTCAATTGAAGGAGCTGTTTGCCTTTTCACAGGAGCTTGTGTGATTTTACTGTGTATTCGTTACAAACAAATGCAACACACATGTTGACGCCATACAGACGCACATGGGACAAGATTTATCATGTTTGGAATTTAGGCCACAGACTCTCTTATGTGTTGCCACTTACACTCATTTTTGTTTGCTGTGTGTTTTGTCACTGTAGCCCTGTTTGAGAAGTTCTCACACATTTCTTTTTAAAGATAAATGGAGTACAGTAGGTATGCATCACACAGGGAATGATACCAAATTTAAAGAGCACACAGACCCATTTATACAATGTGAATTTGATAAATATCACACAGAGAGAGAGAGAGAGAGTGGTGCACTGAGCATGATCTACTTAGAGTAGAGAAGTGTGTGAGTGTGTGACCTCAAATATGCTGTGCTGTTTCTCCACCTTCCTGTAAACTAGTTTCGCACCTTGTTTGCCATTCATCTTTCTCTCCATCTTTCTGACAGACCTGCATTCATCCTGCTTAATCGGAAGTAAAAAATGACACCTGCAGGAATAACAACCGAAAATGTGCAACATAAACGCAAAACACTAAGTGCAACAAAGTCTCTAACTGTATCTGTTTCTGTCTCTGTGCTACTGTTTTAAAACACGTACAGTATACAGTGCTGTTTAAAGGTTTGGGGTTGTGAGATTTTGTAAATGTTTTTGAAATAAGTCTCTTATGCTCACCAAGGCTGCATTTTTTTTAATCATTTTTTATATCAGTTCAAAATAACTGTTTTTTAATTTAATATTTAAAAATGGAATTTATTCCTGTGATGGCAGAATTTTCAAGTCATTACCCCAGTCTTCAGTGTCACATGATCCTTCAGAAATCATTCTAATATGCTGTTATTTGGACCTTAAGAAACATTTCTTCTTTTTATAAATATTTTAAAAACAGTTGTGTTGCTTAATATTTTTGTGCAAACTATGATACATTTTTTCAGGACTCTTTGATGAATAGGTTTTAAAAAACAGCATTTTAGAAAGCTTTTGTAACATCCCTAGTAAAAACGTAATATATTTAAAATACATTTATTTCATACTAAGTATAGTTCAAATCTATTAACATATTTACTGACATATCGCTCAAGACTTCCTGATATAAAAAATTATAATTAAACTTTAAACTGTACTACTTGTGCGCAATGCTCATTTCTTAATATTAAGCCTAAAATGTGTTTTAATGTCACTACTGATGAGGATTGTATGATCTTTCAATAATATCGGTCTTTAAATGCAAGATATTTGAAGTGTACCTGATGTATACTTGCAATAGTTCCACTTTAGCACAATCAAATATACTTCAGTATATCTAGATGGACTTCAGCGCTACTTCCGCACAACTAAAGTGCATTAAGCACAAAATTAGTTGTTCCAATTTAGCAGACTTTAAGTATAGCAGTTTAGTATACTAAATGTTCAATTGCAGGGTATTTTTATTAAGTATATACATATGTGAATGTATTTGTAGTATACTTAGCATGAAATTAATGTATTTCAAACGCATTGTAGTATATTTATTTTTTATAAATGTCTACATAAATCAGTAATTTTGTCAGACAGTTTTGATCATATTAATGCATGCTTGCTGAATAAAATGTCTTTAAAAGAAAGAAAGAAAGAAAGTCTAGTATGATTGGAATATGACTGATTCCAAATTACATTACAAAAATTGTAGTTAGTAACATAATCCATTACATTACACATTATAGGTAATATAATCAGACTACTTTCTGATTACTTTTAGATTACTTCTGACCTAACTCGTTCACAACTCGTAACATTCTTTTACCATGTTGATATAAAAATACAAACAGCAAGAAAATATATTCCATTTGTTGTTATTAACAACATGAAGTGCAATTAAACATTATATTACATCAAGGATTCCCAACCTGGGGTTCATAAAGGGGGGTTGTGAGTTTAATGAAAAGCTAAAAAATAAATCAAATCATAAAAATGAAATAAAAATGAATGTGTTCATTAGTAGTTGATGAAATGTTGAAACACGTCTTAAATCTGAAATGATTTTTGTAAATCCAGTGGTCAAATGCTGTGTCGCCACCTGACTAATGACTGATCTCTGTGTGAATGTCCATAAAACTGGAAGACTTTCTAGCAGTAGGCTATTTTAGAAAGGTGAAAAAGAGAGAAAAATAGATTTTCTGAAAATTATGAATTTATTGCTATTGTGTGAGTATGTAATCAATAAAAAATTAACAGGAGTCTGATACGAGTATTTTAAAATGTAATTTAATCTAATTACAAGTACTTAATTTTTAAACCTGATTACGTAATCCAGATTACATCAAATTGTATTCAGTTACTACCCAGCTCTGTTTAGTGCATTTCTGTTTAGAGGTAGTAAAGAAAATAGCTACATGAAATAGCAAAATACACAAAATAGCTTTACGTAATGCCTCAGTTTCACAAAAGAATTAAATAACAAGCATTAATTGAGCCTCTTGTTGTGTTTTCATTATGTAAATGGGGTTGACGAGCTCTTCTGCTATTTTCTCCTCTGTCTCTACCGACAGTCTACCGAGTCTCATCAACTACAGCACAAGGACCAACTGCGGATTAACAGGTGTGTGTGTGTGTGTGTGTGTGTGTGTCCAGTAATGGAGTAGATACAGCACAGACGTAAGTAATCAATCCTGATACAGTAGATGGAGCGATCTGAGATATAGACCTAAATCTACTGTAGCCTATATATACATAATGTTAGAGATGAGGTTGCACCAAAGACAGCCAGAAGCAACAGAAAATGAACATGCAGCTGTAATGGAACAGACATTAGTGTTTGATATGGAACAGAAGCGTGGGATTGCGCACGGGGGAAAGTGTGTCGTTTATTTTCACCGCTGCCCAGGTGTGCTGATCAAAATGAGTAATGAGAGAGTTAGTAGAGCAGCACCTCAGAGAATACACTCACACACCATGCATACATGCAAACACAAAACTCACAAAAGAGAATTATAAAATTAATACAAGAATTCTGCTAAGAAGGAGAGAGTATCAGCTATTTTTATGGCAAATACTTGAATCAAGGTGTTTATTAATACATTCGAGAAAGTTTGCATGTTTCATAGGAATTGAACCTATGAACTTGGTGTTGCAGCGCCATCCCCTACCAGCTGAGCTACAGTAACCCTGTTTGTCCGTTATGTCCGCTACAGCATTTCTACACCGCAATAAATTTCTTCTTTATGCCAGAGTATTTACGCTCATGATACATGGTCTGTGCATTTGGCACCATCATGTTTATGTTTGTGACATTTGGCATCAAGCCCCTGGAAAATGGATCTCTTGCACCCAAGAGGTCTTGAGGTCTCCTCGCCATTTCCTCAGATAGATTTTAGATGGTACACATAAGCCCTGCTGCAAATAAGCATGGGCGCTTCCTTTCTTACACACGTTCCATCACCGACCCGTTCCAAAACCTTTGCACGAACAGATCGGGATGGTGGAAAACGTCATCTGTTATTCCACCCGTGCACTTAGGAAGATTTATTCCATCCAGAGATCTATTTGTGATGATATGAGGGTTCACATGCAATCACGTAGACACATATTATATTGCATGAATGATGTCATCACATAACAATAGCTTTATAAGATACGCTGTTCATGTGTGATTGTTAATACGGTCTGAAAATAAAGTATAAACCACTCATGCATATTTACCGTGTAGTGTCACATAATGTTGATGACTACATGATAAAGTCTGGTAGATGCAACATGTTGCTGATTCGTAAAGACATGCACTCATACAGAAGTGGGTTCTGTGAATTTCTTTGTTTCTCCTGCATTTTGTAAGTGATGCAACAATGTGGAAGAGACGATGTTCAGTTTGATTTTCTCAAAAAACATGGACAGTAAGGTGCTTTATGCTTCACTGAGGCCAACTGCTATCATTAGAAACACTTTGGGCCTCATTCATGAAACACGATCAGAACGAATTTCTGTGTAGGCTCGTCTCTCTCTCTCTCTGTGCCTCTCTCATCCTTGACTGTAAAAGAAATCCTGTTAAATGTAAACTGGCAACTATGCCAGAAATTCACTAGGGTGGCGTTTTGGTGCCTGCATATTTTACAGTACATAAATGTGTATTTCTTTAATTGTTATGAGTTAATATATCAACATTTCAATTACAAAAAGCTACTCTGTATAATAAAATTTACTGATAACTACCATAATAATACAGGTGGTAAAATGGTAAAATTGAACTTTACATGATTAATTAAAGTTCTTTAAAATTGGCATTTCCATGAACAATTCGCTAATGAACATACAATGCAACAAGTGTAATATGAAGCACTACACAGCTACTTTGTCTTTTCACATTTAATGCATCACAAGTTTACTGTCAACTGCAAATGACAAAAATTGGAACAATTTTAACAAGATTTTATTGTAAACGTGCATGTGTTGTCTTGAATATACTATACACTAAGATTTTTTAAATGTTTTTGAAAGAAGTCTCTTGTTCTCACCAAGGCTGCATTTGATCAAAAATACAGTAAATCAGTAATGCTGTTAAATATTATTACATTTTACCATAAGTGTTTTCTATTTGAATATATTTAAAAATATAATTTATTCCTGTGATGGCAAAGCTGAATTTTCAGCATCATTACTCCAGTCTTCAGTGTCACATGATCCTTCAGAAATCATTCTAATATGCTGATTTGCTGCTCAAGTAACATAATCAATGTTGAAAACAGTTGTGCTGCTTAATACTTCTGTGAAAACTGTTACGTATTTTTTTGACTTTCTATTAATCAATGAATTTATATGATTCATTGATTAATAGCGAGTTCAAAAGAACAGCATTTATTATAACATTATAGATGTCTTTAAATGTGACATATCATGAAAGTGCTATAATCGGTTCCCCGGTGCATCTACCAACCCAGAAAACATGAAAAAGGACAACCCAGTAACTTTGTTTTGGTAAGCCTTTCTCCGCAAGCTTATGAAAAAATTAACCGTTTTTGCTCGGATTTCGCTCACCTAGTAAAGTAGGATCTTATTATAATATTTCTGCCCCTTAATCTGCAAGTTTCCACCCACGGAGCCGTCATTTTAATTTTGCAAGCGACAATGGTGTACCAGCTCTAACGTCATGGCAAAAGTTCAAGCAAAGCATGCTAACTGTTCTGTCTTTGGCTGCACAGACAAGCACAGAACACTGTTTAGAGTCCCAGTCTCAGAGGAGACAAGAGAGCAGTGGATTTATTGATTTATTTACTGTATATTTACGCTGCTGCCACACAGATCTAATATAAACTCTTTTTTTTTCCTTCACAGACATAACCCACTGTTTACAAACTCATGTCTGTTTGTAACATAAACTTGTGTGTATTTGACAGTTTAAGCGCAATAAGACATGAAAGAGAGCGTAGTTTATACTCACATGCCACGTGACAGCCGCTTTCTGTGCGTGTGCTTCGGATGTGTGTGCTCAGAAAACCGTATATCAGAAGTTTAAACTCATATGGTTTAAAACACATGATTTCAGCGTGATAAACATGACAATTAAAACCAAACAGATGTTTTTTAGCAGAGTATATGAGGTACCAGCTGCAAAGGCACAGTCCCATTCTGGACAAGTGGGCGGGGAGCATCAGCTCATTTGCATTTAAAGAAACATGCACGAAAACAACGTGTTTCTGCTTCCACTCAAAATAGGCATTTTCAAAATGATATAATAAATGATCTGTGGGGTATTTTGAGCTGAAACTTCACAGACACATTCTGGGATTTATATTACATATTGTAAAAAGGGCATTACAGGTCTCCTTTAATATATGTTTTGATCAATTTAATGCATCCTTGCTGAATAAAAGTGTCGGTTTCTTCCAGGAAAAATACATTCCTGACCCCAAACATTTAAACAGTAGTGTACATTTTCATTTATGTAATAATTCATGCATTTTACTGTCCAAAAATATGTAATTTTACAGTAAAATTCCAAATATTGCATCCAATTTAATTCTAATGTTACATTTTATGTCGGGTAATGATTACCAATTCACTGTTTATTACTGTAACATTGTACATTAACATGACAAATATTCATTTTTCTCTGATTTCTTAATATCTTCCTATCATTCATCTTCTTCTTCATTTAATTAATTCAATTAAACTGTATCGACATAATGTTCTTCTCAGCAATTGTTCGCCTCACAGCATCATGTTTGACTTCTAAGGAAAGAGTGTCTTTAGAGACTGTTGATATTAAGTTTGGACTGATAAATAAAATCCCCTTCTTACTATAAACAAAGTCGTCTTCAAAGGGCTTTTGAGACAACCATCCTAAAAGCACAGGAAATTGTGAGTATTATGTAAGTTTTATGTAAATGTTTTTGTCTCTGTGCAAACTGTACCCATGAATTTCCTCATCATTTTGTCAGAACTTTGAATACAATATGTTAGCAGTGTGAATACAGCACTATTGAACATGTCAGCTGTATTCAACTGGCCATTAACGTCTACCTGTAGGCTATTTGCCTAGTCTGTTTTTTTACAGTTGGAAAGTAACAGTGGATGTTGACCTCTGTAGTCCTGCCAATGTTCAAGTGCCATATGAGATCCCTGTATCAACAAATGGAGCCTGCGTCATACTAGGACATTGTAAACTATGTGGGACTGAAAATATTAGAGATGCCCAATGCATGAAACCCAAAGAGGAACTAAGAAATTCTGTACATACAAGCACACACAAGTGTTATGGTGCCATCTTCTGTCAATACATTTTATTATTTGAACTGTTGGATAGTCTTGAGAGGATATATGGTATTAATTGTGGAAAGAAGTATGCACCATTTTTATATTAAAAATATATGACAAATATTTTAAGTCTTAATCAAAGAGTCTCTAATGACCTACTATGAAGGTGGGGTTTCTATTAGTAGCCTATTTTTGCAAACATGTAAATGGAGTTTAACCAAAATTATAATGCAATTATTAAATAAGATGCATTAATCATATTACTTAATAATGATAATGATCATTTTTGAAGACAAGAAGTACATTTTTGCACTTATGTGCATGTGTAGGCCTACATTATGTGCATTACGGTGAATATTGAACACTGGATGTTCTCGTTCATTTCTGTAGTATTTTACGCCAACATGTAACAAGAGCTAACATAATTCTAAAATAAATGTATGCATTTAAAGCAGTTTTTTTTCAACTTATACAACATACTTTTTTTTTGCCCTAGATTTGTTTTTCAAACGGGCAATGTACAGGGCCACTGATGATGACGTCACCAACGTACGACATACGTTGCTCTGAGTGAGGACCTCGCGGTGCGTGGTTTGGAAACAGTACGAGGAATAACTTTGAAACAATAATAAAATTACCCCAGGCATAAAGTTTCCCATGCAGGTATACAACTATTATAACGTTACATAGTGCATTTACATGTGATAGACAGAAATTAAAGATTATTTAAATGAGCCAGTCATTCATTCATATTTTGTCGCATGTTTGTTGCGCGTTTAGATGTGGTAACAGCTTTTTTTGAGGCGTTTCTAAATCCTTAACTTTAAGATGTATTGTGATTGTCTGTAAGTTAGTAATTTGTTTCATCATGTTGCATATGCACATTCTGCGTCTGTAATATTTGTGATGTTTACTAGGGTCTTAAAGATAAACTCGTGGAGCTGCTGTAGATAGCATTGTGCGCAATAATCGCAAAGGAGTAAGTCACATGATCATCATACGAAACAACATACTGTACATAAAGTCATGAGAGTGAAAGTAAAACCATCTTATACTTTTTCAAAGTAGTCACATTTTTTTCTAGATTACAGTTTTGCGCTTTCTTCACGAGCCGCAACTAAATCCCATGCATGCTCAATACTTCTCTGTAGTAGGGCTGGAAGGAAAATGTCATTCCAATCTGTTTTGTCCCATCAGAGCTCGACAGCATGGAGACGGATCTTTATGATGAGTTTGGAAACTATATTGGACCAGAGCTGGACTCTGATGAAGATGAGGAAGTAGATGCAGATGACCGGGAGGCTGATGAGGTGCGTCTGAGATGTTTTCTGCCATCTGTTCATTTGTGTATATTACAGCAGAAACCTGTAAATTACAAAAATTATCTTGAAACTGCCCAAAAAATATGTGTTTTTGTGCAAGTTGCAGCATATACAGTATGAGTGGGATATGAGTGCAGTTTATCTTATTACAGGCAGATGAGGAGGAGGATGATGAAGACCAGGCTGAGGTTGATGAGGAGGATGGTGGCGGTATGGAGGTGGTTCTGCATGAGGATAAAAAGTACTATCCCACAGCTGAGGAAGTTTATGGTCCTGAGGTGGAGACTATCGTCCAAGAAGAAGATACACAACCATTGACAGGTAACAGATATGCTGGTGGAATACTAGTATATGTACTACATGTGCACAAAATCAAGTGTATCTCATTTCATTTCCTCCTCAGAGCCCATCATAAAACCTGTGAAGATGAAGCGGTTTACTCTGATGGAGCAAGAGCTTCCCGCCACCGTCTATGACATGGAGTGAGTTCACTGTTGTGTTGTTTCTCTCTCTCCCTGTTTGTCTGAACTGCGTATTGTTACATGCATGTCTGTCCGCAGGTTCCTTGCTGATTTGATGGACAGCTCAGAACTGATCAGAAATGTCACCTTGTGTGGACACTTACACCATGGCAAGGTAAAGGACACCATCATGCTTGTTCAGTTTTGTCTGATAAATGAAGGTGCATCATGTGGTGCTTTTTTTTATATGTGCTGAGTTTGATTACGTTAATTTTGAGGACAAATTAAAATGCATTTGTTTGTCCCCACAGACTTGCTTTGTGGACTGCCTCATTGAACAGACACATCCTGAAATCCGCAAGAGAGATGACTCTGATGTAAGTATATAGTTATTAAATATAAAAAAAGTGTTTTTGTTTATATTAAGCATATGAATATTAATAAAATATACACTTGGTTTCAGTTGTGTTTAACCACTGTATATATATATATATATATATGTAATCTTTTTCGTATTCTTATATGTGTGTATATATGTATGTGTAAAAAAAAAAAAAAACAGCTACAGCTTTTCACATGCAGGTGTTTTGTTGAGCAGATGTTTATTTCGCTCTACACTAACACTGGATATGTTACAATAATGATGTTTTACTTTTTTACAGTTACGATACACAGATATCCTCTTCACAGAGCAAGAGGTAAGAAATCAACTAATTCGTCTGATCGCAAGCAAGCATGTGCATTCAGTGCATTTATCTCATGTACGTTTTTGTGTTTTCTCACAAGAGGGGAGTTGGCATCAAGAGTACGCCTGTAACCATGGTTCTGCCTGACTCCCGGGGCAAATCTTACCTTTTTAACATAATGGACACGCCAGGTACTCCCTGACCTCTTTCCCTCTTCCCTGTGCTCACCTTTTCACACATTAAAAAGTAGCTGACATATGTTTAAAATATCACTTAGAAAAATATAAGTGCACAGTATGCTGTGCAAAAGCAGGAGATTTATCTCTTGAACCTGTCCTCAGGTCATGTGAATTTCTCTGATGAGGTGACATCATCAGTCAGACTGTCTGACGGCATTGTGCTTTTCATTGATGCTGCTGAGGGGGTGAGTTCACACATACACAGTCTACTGCTAATGTCAGGCTTTTGGCTCCAGGACTGCTATTATCATGTTGTTGTCATCGTAATACACAGTTTATGAAAATCACTGTCTTAACGTAATGTTTTTCGTAAGCTTATATTATATTTGTCAAATTAAATTAGCTTTGTTATGCAGGTATAAACATTTGAATGTGTTCAGGTGATGCTAAACACTGAGCGACTGATCAAGCATGCAGTGCAGGAGAAGTTGGCCATCACTATCTGTATTAATAAAGTGGATCGTCTGATCGTGGAGCTCAAGCTGCCCCCTACAGATGCCTACTACAAACTGCGCCACATTGTGGATGAGGTCAACGGCTTGCTGAGGTACCCCACTGTGTTTAAAGGAAGAGGTTTTGGTAGATACAACATGATATTGAGACAAATCTTAGATCTGCTGTTTGTCTTTCACTTGCTTATTGATATTCATTTTCTTTATGAATTTAATTGTTTTTAGCTAACAGTTTTGTCTGAAATTCTATAGAATAATCTCTTTTTTTTCTTCTCTGGCAGCACAATACTCCACTGATGAGTCTCTGATTGTGTCTCCCCTGTTGGGGAACGGTTTGTCTTTCACTTGCTTATTGATATTAATTTTCTTTATGAATTTAATTGTTTTTAGCTAACAGTTTTGTCTGAAATTCTATAGAATAATCTCTTTTTTCTTCTTCTCTGGCAGCACATACTCCACTGATGAGTCTCTGATTGTGTCTCCCCTGTTGGGGAACGTGTGTTTCGCTTCCTCACAATACAGCATCTGCTTCACTCTTGGCTCCTTTGCCAAAATCTATTCAGACACCTACGGTGAGACATACACGCACAAAAAAAACAAATTCAAATGCATCCTCAATGATTCTGTCTGAAAACATCAACCTTTTTTTTTTTTACTCTCAATTGTTAGGTGATGCTAAACACTGAGCGACTGATCAAGCATGCAGTGCAGGAGAAGTTGGCCATCACTATCTGTATTAATAAAGTGGATCGTCTGATCGTGGAGCTCAAGCTGCCCCCTACAGATGCCTACTACAAACTGCGCCACATTGTGGATGAGGTCAACGGCTTGCTGAGGTACCCCACTGTGTTTAAAGGAAGAGGTTTTGGTAGATACAACATGATATTGAGACAAATCTTAGATCTGCTGTTTGTCTTTCACTTGCTTATTGATATTCATTTTCTTTATGAATTTAATTGTTTTTAGCTAACAGTTTTGTCTGAAATTCTATAGAATAATCTCTTTTTTTTCTTCTCTGGCAGCACATACTCCACTGATGAGTCTCTGATTGTGTCTCCCCTGTTGGGGAACGTGTGTTTCGCTTCCTCACAATACAGCATCTGCTTCACTCTTGGCTCCTTTGCCAAAATCTATTCAGACACCTACGGTGAGACATACACGCACAAAAAAAACAAATTCAAATGCATCCTCAATGCTTCTGTCTGAAAACATCAACCTTTTTTTTTTTTTACTCTCAATTGTTTTCCAGGTGACATCAACTACATGGAGTTTGCTAAAAGACTGTGGGGAGACATTTACTTCAACCCTAAACCGTAAGAATCTGAAGCTAATTTAATTTCACAGACAATTTGCAGAAGGGCAGCATGTTTTTTTTGTTCTCGATTGTAACGGTCACATTTTGTGCCTGTCAGGAGGAAATTCACAAAGAAAGCCCCCAACAGCAACTCTCAGCGCAGCTTTGTTGAGTTCGTACTAGAGCCGCTGTACAAGATTCTTTCACAGGTGAGAAATACACTCACATTTCTTTTATGTATGCACATTCGGGCAGTCAAATACACAGGCTGTATAACTGTGGTGTGCCTGTAGGTGGTGGGGGATGTGGATACGTCTCTGCCTCGTGTGTTGGATGAGCTCGGCATTCATCTGACTAAAGAGGAATTAAAGCTCAACATCAGACCTCTGCTGCGCCTTGTCTGTAACCGCTTTTTTGGAGAGTTTACAGGCGAGTGTTTTTTTTTCATGCATGACCGGGTGTTAACCATATTTTCTACTGATTGAGAGAGGAAATACTGCAGTATATTGACTTAGAATGCCCTATTTTACTGTCATGATGAGTGAATCATAATTCTTGCACACGTGTCAGGTTCGTTCAATCTAATAATATGTGCTAATACAACAGGCTTTGTGGACATGTGTGTGCAACACATACCGTCTCCTCAGGGGGGTGCCAGAGCCAAGATAGAGCACAGCTACACAGGTGGACTGGACTCAGACCTCGGAGAGACAATGTCTGAGTGTGATCCTGATGTAAGTGTGACATTCAGCTTGTAAAATGATTTAAAGTGTTTGTTTGTTTTTCAGAAAAAAATTGGTAACACTTCAGTATAGGGACCAATTCTCACTATTAACTAGTTGCTTATTAGCATGCCTATTATTAACATATTGGCTGTTTATTAGTGCTTATAAATCACAAATTCTCGATGACCATATTCTACATCCCTAATCCTACCCAATGCCTAAACTTAAAGGGGTCCTATTATGCTCTTTTACAAAGTCTTGATTTTGTTTTGGGGGTGTACTAGAACAGGCTCGCATACTCGGTTGTTCGAAAAACACATTATTTTTCACATATTTTACATTATTACAACACCTCTCTCCCCAGTCTGGCATGGTCATGCCGTTTACAATAGCCGCCTGCGAGCTTTAGTGTAAATATTGCATCAAAATCAAATAATTTTATTCGCTTTATAATTTTAAGCGATTTAAACCCGGAGGATTGTAACCACTCTAAGTTCGTCTGCCTTGGGAAAGCTAGCGTGTCTGCAGTTCCATGCGTTTGGTCGAGTCCTGAGCGGAACCCTGCAGGCGGGCCAGCCGGTGAAGGTTCTGGGAGAGAACTACAGCCTGGAAGATGAGGAGGACTCACAGATCTGCACTGTCGGACGCCTGTGGATTTCTGTCGCTAGGTGACCGTCACACTCTGTCTTTCTGATTGCTCTTTTTTTTTTTTTTTTTTCTAGCATTATTAGTCCATGGTCCCCCATTTTCCCCAACAATACTTGAAGGCCCCATGACTTTTCTAGTTGTTCAGGATTTAAGAATTTCTTAAGGATTTTTTAAATATATATTTTGTATTCAGTGTATACCCCATAAAAAAAACTGAGATTGACATAACTAGCAAAAAATATATTATTATAAAAATGCCCATGCAGTTATATGATTTTATTAATCTGGTTCTAGAAGTCACACTTTAAAAATTAAGGTTTTTCAAGACTATTATTATTTTAAAGACTTGTTTTGTCTTATTTTAAATAATTTTATGTCATCTTGAGACCCAAAGATAAAAGTAAAATAGATATTATTGGAGTACGTTTTAAAAGAAAAATACTATTTTAGTCTTTCTACTTAAACATTTCAAGCTTATTTCAATGTATTATTTGTTGTTCTGTAAAAATTTACTATTTCTGAGTGAAAACTGTTTCAAAGTAAATCATACATCAGTCCCCCCCACCCCCACTGTAGTCTTTGTAAATGTTATGTTTTATGTGTTTATGTAAGGTATCAGATTGAAGTGAATCGTGTCCCTGCTGGTAACTGGGTGTTGATCGAAGGGTGCGACCAGCCTATTGTTAAAACGGCCACAATCACAGAGCCCCGTGGAAATGAAGAGGTAGGAAAGAGAGATATCTATTCGAAACAATGCAGTGTTCATTTATGAGACTTTGGAAGTTGAATGTTGAATTGGTGTGAGTAGGCTCAGATCTTCAGGCCATTGAAGTTTAACACAGCGTCAGTGATAAAAATTGCTGTGGAGCCGGTCAATCCCTCAGAACTGCCCAAGATGTTGGATGGACTCAGAAAAGTCAACAAAAGTTATCCGTCACTTACAACAAAGGTAACACTCCCTAGAACACCCCACGGTACCAATTTTGTTTTAAAACCATATCTTTTTCATGTTTTGAGCCTCTGGACCAAACCAGATGTTACATATACTTGCACTGACAATCAGCAAGGTTACTTTATGATTTTTTTTAAGTGTATCAAGATTCATAACTATGATGTGTTTTAATCTTTTTACTAGCTTGCTTCATATTAATCTGTGCTGGTTTGTGTGAGTTCAGGTGGAGGAGTCAGGAGAACATGTGATTCTTGGTACAGGTGAGCTGTACCTTGACTGTGTAATGCACGACCTGCGGAAGATGTACTCTGAGATCGATATCAAGGTGCTCTTTTGCTGTCATACAAATTTCTTTCCTCTCTTTTTGCCTATGTTTTTTATTTTCATGTGATTTCTCTTTGATCTCTCACAATAGGTGGCTGATCCAGTAGTGACCTTCTGTGAGACTGTGGTAGAGACGTCCTCCTTGAAGTGTTTTGCTGAAACGCCCAATAAAAAGTAAGGAACAAACTTCCTGTATCTCAGCACCACCATTTAGAACTTGATTTGTGAAATTTTTTTTTTTTTAATGTGACCTGTAAAAGTCTTGACATGCATCAGTGTTTGTATACGTATGTGTGATTTGTAACACTGTGTGTGTGATTGGCAGGAATAAGATTACCATGATTGCCGAGCCGTTGGAGAAGGGCCTAGCCGAAGACATTGAGAACGAGGTGGTGCAGATCACGTGGAACAGGTAAGATAACATGTCAGAACTGTAGAGAACTTCTGGGTTATATGTAACACAAAGATGTCTTTCTTGATATTAAATATTAGGACCCATAACAGTTTTTAACACTGATAATGATAAATGTTTCTTGTGCACCAAATCATCACCAACATGTTTAAGAGTATTACTGTTTTAACTGTATTTTTGATCACATAAATGCAGCCTTGTTGAGCATAAGAGACTTCTCTGAAAAAAATTCAAATATTTAACAACCACAAACTTTTAAGTGGTAGTTTATGTGGTGCAGTTCAACCGACAAGATCTACTGTTTCACTTAAAATCTGTTCACTATTTTAAAACCAATAAATGTATATATATATTTTTCTCTCTCTGTAGAAAAAAGTTGGGAGAGTTTTTCCAGACGAAGTATGACTGGGATTTGCTAGCAGCTCGTTCCATTTGGGCTTTTGGACCGGACACAACCGGTCCCAACATTTTAGTAGACGACACTTTGCCCTCTGAGGTAATTTGCATATCAGCTGATATTAATCATGCTCTGCAAGGTTCATTTATATTCATTAAATCATTGTAATATTTTTTTTTTTATACAATTCAACTGTAATTGGGTTGCAAATGAATGAAATTCTGGATATTTGACTTCACCTCTCCTCTGACTGTATTGACATCAATTTTAAAATAGTGCCTTTGGCCATTTGAATGTAGATGTGTGTGTTAAAGTCTTTTGGCATGGATGTGTTGGTGTGTCGTTGTTTGGTGTCTGTGTGCTTGTGTGTGGAAAAAATTGACGTCACATATGATTGGATGTGACACAGTGTGTCTGTTTTTGTGAGAGGTTGTGCACTGGTGTGCTTAACTTGTTGACAGCTACATAATTTGATAAATGATGTTTTCTTTCTCTGTGTGTGTTGTAGGTAGATAAAGCTCTTCTTGGCTCAGTGAAGGACAGCATTGTACAGGGCTTCCAGTGGGGCACACGCGAGGGTCCTTTGTGTGATGAACGTGAGACAGTGCATGACATTTTATTTGAGAACTTTCAATGGTTATGAAGGCTAAACAGCCTAAAAAGCACCACAGAATGAATAAATGTTCTTAGGGTAAATATACTTGTTTAAATTAGGGATGCTCTGTATATTGTTATCGGTTGATATTTGATATATATCAGCCAAGGTAACACTTTAGTATATGGACCAATTCTCACTATTAACTAGTTGCTTATTAGCATGCCTATTATTAATATATTGGTTGTTTATTAGTGCTTATAAAGCACATATTCTGCATGACCTTATTCTACATCCCTAATCTTAAACTTAACAACTACCTTACTAACTATTAATAAGCAGCAAATTAGGAGTTTGAGGCAAAAGTCGTAGTTTTATGGTTCGTTAATAGTGAGAATTGGACTTTAAATAAAGTGTGACCATCATCATCCACCAACATGATATTTAATATATTTTTACATTTAGTTTGCCTTTGCCGTCTTTGAACGCTCACATAAAGTTAATCTTTAAAAACATTAATAATTTAATAACACTGTTAAATGTAATCTTTAGCAAATCTCCAAATGAATGTCCATTATTCATAACATACATTAAAATGTTGTGATGTCTAGATTCACTTGTAGCATTTGAAAATATTGATATTAGTTTTCGGTGCCTTTATTTTTAACTTATTTAGACGACATAGTATAGAAATGTAGTATTAGCAATTGTATTGTTTATCAGTCATAAAATGACAGTAATTATCGTCTAGAATGTTAATATCAGTGCACTACTAAGTTAAATGTCATGATCTCAAAATTTTGAGCAAAACTTGCACATTTGTAAGGTTACATTTTCTTCCCCTCTTTTCCTTTCATTGCCGTTTTCCACCCTCAGTGCTTTTGCTACTGTGCCTTTACGTTTTTCATATGCAAATGTCCTCTTTGTAAATGGCTACAGTTTGGTGTTTCTGTTTGTGCTAAATAACAAATCTATCTCCTTGTCATTCCCTGCGTTCAGCAATCCGCAACGTGAAGTTTAAGATCCTGGACGCAGTGATCGCACAGGAGCCGCTGCACAGAGGAGGAGGACAGGTCATCCCTACAGCTCGCAGAGTCGTCTACTCTGCCTTCCTGATGGTAATCTATCCTTCCATAGGTCTGTTTAGCCACCTCTCTTCTTCCCCCATCTTCCTCTGTTTCCTTTCTCTGCCTAATCATTGTTTCCATTAGTCTTATTGGACTGGTTCATTCAATTACGTGATCCATTAACTCAGTTCAGTAGATTAAGTTGATTATCGTAATTGGTTTCTCACTTGCTCACACTCTCTTTTTCCTCGCTTTGTGATTGGTTGGTTTCTGTAGGCCACGCCCAGGCTGATGGAGCCCTATTACTTTGTGGAGGTTCAGGCCCCTGCTGACTGCGTTTCTGCTGTGTACACGGTGCTGGCACGCAGGAGGTACAATACACACAAACACAACGAGGACATTGCTGACTCCTCGTCTGTTAACACACACACACTCACATTAAGCAAATTGTTGCTCAAGGCAGCAAAAGTCAGCAAGTCTCTAATAAAGACAGTGTCCTTTCAGAACCAGCCTCTGACTGATCTCTTGTCTGTGTGTCCCATAGAGGTCATGTGACGCAGGATGCGCCAATCCCTGGCTCTCCTCTCTACGCCATCAAGGCTTTCATTCCCGCTATTGACTCGTTTGGCTTTGAAACTGATCTCCGCACACACACGCAGGGCCAGGCCTTCGCGCTCAGTGTGTTCCACCACTGGCAGGTACAAACACACCCACATATCTTTTTTTTCTGCTTCCTTTCTTGTGTATGCGTGTTTAAATGAGGGTAAGAGTATTATGTGTAAGCGAATCTCACAAAACCTGTCCAAAACACCAGGTCACATGAAAAGAATTTAAAATAGGAAATCATATATTTTTCATTTTCTTTTAGCAAAATATGATTTCTAATTTTTTATTTTATTTTGCAACTTCTTTTTTACATAATTACATTTAATGGCATTTAATTATTATATATGAGAAAATTATATTTACATTATTTTGTTAAAATTATAAAATTAAGTCAAATTAATATTAATATGACTTATAATTAGATTTTGCTATTAATATTATACAATTATTACTGTATGCTGATTTGTTTTTTTAATTGTGCTACAGTATTTTTATTGTGGAAAAAAATGAGAATCACCTTTGGAAATTACAGTTTTTCTCGATAGCTAACACACAATTCATGAAACAATTCACTATTTTCTCACAACTAAACACAATCTCAAAACTATACACCAACTTCTGCAAACTTCAAACTTCCAGGTCAAAATCAAATACTTTAGTCAAAAATAGATGAAAGGCACTAGAAGAGAAAAGTTCAAAAACCAAACAGCAGAATATACAGTGAACACACATTGGAATATACTGTCAGTTACTGTAAATAAATAAATTCATTCATTCAGCATTCTCTGCCAAATTGCATTACAGTATTGGTAATATCCTTATTTGTTATAGCAGTTTCTTAGTCTTCTGATAAAAGATTTCTCTGCTTCCTCTAGTCTAGACAGTCGTCTCTCAGTTCTGCAAAAATAGAGTACATGTAAGGACTACTTGGCTACAAATAAATTCAACAGTAATGAGTTTGAGGGTGTACAGCATGTGCTACAGTATTTACTGTACATAGAATAATGTAAGTTCTCTCATCTGAAGTACTGCTGCTATGTACTGTAATTATATTGTATGTGTATTGTGTAAATAGTATTGAAACCTTTTAGATGAGTCTGTAGGCTAACTTCCCTCATGATCAGTCCATGCAGAAGAACATGCTCAACTATAGTGCTTTTAATATTGAAATAATTAGTGCTGTCAAACGATTAATCGCATCCCAAATAAAAGTTTTTGTTTACATAATATATGTGTGTGTGTACTGTGTATATTTATTATGTATATATAAATACACACACGCACATATATATTTAAGAGAAATGTTATATTTGTATATTAAATATTTATATATAATATAAATTATATAAATATATATACATGTAAATATTTTCAAAATATTTACCGTATGAGTGTGTATTTATATATACATAATAAATATACACAGTATACACACACGTATATTATGTAAATAAAAACATATTTTGGATGCGATTAATCGTTTGACAGCACTAATAATATTATGTTAATTAGTAAATTATTAATAACGTGTATTATTCATATTTATTGAATTTAAGAGTTTTATTACAGTATTTTTACTCTAATAACCTAATGAGATTTAACATTCAACATTAATGATAGAAAATTAAAAAAAAAAAAGTCTGAATTGGTGAATTTAAAAAGTGAGAATTTGAGGAAGAAAATCTAGTATTTGTCTGGTAAATACTAATGTATTTAGACACAATAGTATTTATTCTACTGTAATGTATGGTGATTATAATTTTTAAAATCATTATTATATTACAGTATTTTAAACCGATAATCTAATAAGAATCAGAGTATTGGAAAAAATATGGTAATAAGAAATTTCATAATGTAAAAATGCAAGTAGTAGTTAATTAAAAATAGGCTTTGTTTAATTTATGCAAAATATAGTATCTTCTATCTTTTTAATTTTGGGGGAAATGTGACTTGCGTAAGATTCACCCGTGTGTGAGTGGATTTGTTCTGATGTGTTTGTTGAGTAGCAGAAAATTGAGTCGTCAGCAGCTTATCTTGGACTCCCTTGCCTTTAACACTGTTTCTGTGTGTGTGTGTGTGTGTGTGTGTGTGTGTGTGTATGTTTGTGTCACACTCACATGGTATTAGATTTTCGCCCCTGTCCTGAGTAATTATTGTCTCTGCCCCTCACTCTAGATTGTTCCCGGTGATCCTTTGGATAAGAGTATTGTGATTCGTCCTCTAGAGCCTCAGCCGGCCCCTCATCTGGCCAGAGAGTTTATGATCAAAACCCGCAGGCGCAAAGTAAGACACATTTGACATCTCTGAAATGTCAATCAACTTGTTTAGTTTGAATATGCATCATATATCATCATCCTAATCATCTCTCTCTTCCTCCAGGGTTTGAGCGAGGACGTCAGTATCAGCAAGTTCTTCGATGACCCTATGTTGTTGGAGCTGGCCAAACAAGATGTGGTGCTCAACTACCCGATGTGATATGACAAATGAACTCAACTCATCCCATCATTCCCCTTCAGCTTCACCAGACTTGCCCCTACTACAAATCAATCCAGTTCTGTATGATGGAATTAAAAAATGTCTTTTTTATATGTAAAGTGCTAGAAACATCCACACCGATTACTGTTGCTGTTGCCGCAGACTTTCCTAAATTAACCTGCGACCTCCAGGAGCTCCCTTATAATTTTGTTCTTTGTTTATTTTTATATTTGACAAGTGTTTTTGTAGTATAAGATAATGTAAAGCACAGGCAAGTCTTTTTGAAAAGTGTCTGAAATCTCTTTAAAATCTTACATCATTTGTGTAAGTGTGATTAAAAGGATTTGGCCTGTGGATCTAGAGTTTGAGGACATTATGGATGTATTCTTTGATATTGCCGGAAGGACTCTGATGTGAAGGAGAAGATGCTTTTGATATGCAGTATGTGTGTGTGTGTGTGTGTGTGTGTGTGTGTGTGTATGTTTGTGTCACACTCACATGGTATTAGATTTTCGCCCCTGTCCTGAGTAATTATTGTCTCTGCCCCTCACTCTAGATTGTTCCCGGTGATCCTTTGGATAAGAGTATTGTGATTCGTCCTCTAGAGCCTCAGCCGGCCCCTCATCTGGCCAGAGAGTTTATGATCAAAACCCGCAGGCGCAAAGTAAGACACATTTGACATCTCTGAAATGTCAATCAACTTGTTTAGTTTGAATATGCATCATATATCATCATCCTAATCATCTCTCTCTTCCTCCAGGGTTTGAGCGAGGACGTCAGTATCAGCAAGTTCTTCGATGACCCTATGTTGTTGGAGCTGGCCAAACAAGATGTGGTGCTCAATTACCCGATGTGATGCGACAAATGAACTTAACTCATCCCATCATTCCTCTTCAGCTTCACCAGACTTGCCCCTACTACAAATCAATCCAGTTCTGTATGATGGAATTAAAAAATGTCTTTTTTATATGTAAAGTGCTAGAAACATCCACACCGATTACTGTTGCTGTTGCCGCAGACTTTCCTAAATTAACCTGCGACCTCCAGGAGCTCCCTTATAATTTTGTTCTTTGTTTATTTTTATATTTGACAAGTGTTTTTGTAGTATAAGATAATGTAAAGCACAGGCAAGTCTTTTTGAAAAGTGTCTGAAATCTCTTTAAAATCTTACATCATTTGTGTAAGTGTGATTAAAAGGATTTGGCCTGTGGATCTAGAGTTTGAGGACATTATGGATGTATTCTTTGATATTGCCGGAAGGACTCTGATGTGAAGGAGAAGATGCTTTTGATATGCAGTATGAAAGTATGCTCAAACTTTGGAAGCGAATATTCAACGCAGGGGAAACTTTGAGAACATTTGCTGAATACAGAATAAAAGTGAAGTACATGTAAAGGGCAGGAGACACGCGTCTGTATGCATGCAGGTAAAAACAGATCCGTCTAATAGACACTGCAGAAGCAGAGCTAAGTGAAGTTGACATGAGTGAAGGCCGTTCAACAGACACAAGTCTGACATTTAAGTGAATGTCACAGATGTCTTTTTTTGTTGCTGTGCCCTTTTCTTAAAAAAAATTGCATTCATATTAAATGAACTTCAGTTCAGTTCTGAATTTAACATTTAAAGTAACCTAAACCAGAAACTAATAAATGTAGGAATAAAGTGGAAACTTTTTTTTTTTTTATAAACTATCCCTTTAATAAAATACTGTTATAGTTATATACACACAGTGGAGATCAAAATTAGAGAACAATCTAAATATTTAATCTTAGCTCAAAATTAGAATGAATATTAGCTGTAGGTATACCACTAAATGTTCAAAATATCCAAGGCATTAAAAAAAAACTTTATTTTGTGGAAAATGCAGTGATCAAAATTAGAGAACAGTAACCACTGTAGCACGAAAGATTACAACAAAAATTGTGGAGGGCTACAGCTGTCAGAAATTAGTAGGAAGTGTAGAGGCCCTCATTTTGAATGTCTTCAGCACATCCGCGGCCGCAGGATATCACTAGTTTCTCACACTGCTCTGGTGTGATCTTGGTCCTCTCTTCTTCCTCTCTCTTCCAAAGTTCAGTAACTAGTGGGTTTCTTAGCCAACTTTGTCGCCAAGGATTTTCCAGAGATTTTCAGTCGGGTTTAGATCAGGACGCTGGCCCGGCCATTTCATGATTTCAATGTTCTTAGATTCAAGGAACCGCTATACCTGTTTTGCAGTGTTGTCTTACATGAAAATAGCAGGCTGAATCGGAGATGCTTGCAGGGAAAGTACAGCATGTTTCTGAAAGAGGTCATCTGCCATGTATCTGTATAAGAGACCCAACTCGCTGCAGAAAACATCCCCCAAACAATGACACTCCTCTTTCTCCACCTTTCACTATCTTCTTTACACACTTGGGCTTCAGTCTTTCCCTAGTATGATGCTGAACAAAATGTCTCCCATCAGACCCAAATAAATTAAACTCGCTCTCATCACTAAAGTGAACTTTGGAGCAGTTCTCCTCTCTCCACACAACATGCTCCTCAGCAAAGGTGAGCCGAACCATTTGATTCTTCCTGCTGATGAGAGGTTTGGTCATTACAGAGTTGTGCTTTCAGTCCGACTTCTCTTAAACGTCCCAAGACAAATCTCTACCCCTTTCAGCACTGAACTGGCAAGCAATTCCAGCTGCAGTGTTGAACCGATTCCCCATTGAGAGTCTCTGCATTATCATGTCCTCTCGTGCATTTGTCTTTTGTGGACGACCAGCCTTTTTGGGGGACTTGAATTAATTGGTGTCATTGTAAACCTGCAATATTGGAAAAATGAGAGATCTGGAACTTCTCTTGCAATGGCTGAAAGGGCCATCCCTTTGGCCTTCATCTGGACCACCTCCTGTCGCAGGGTTTGAGTCACCTTAGAGCAGCCCGCCATCTTGCACTCTCAGTGAACATTGGAGGAATGTTGCCAGCTAAATAGGGTTTGTCATATAATTAAGGAAATTAGCACCAGATGCCAGATTAACATTTTAAAGGATTACATTTAAAAAGCATAGGAATGGCATATGTCAACACGAGAGTAAGGGAATAATGACTTTTCATTTTTTAATAAACTACCCGATAAATGATAATACTAAAATAAAAAGAATGCTAGAAAAATAAAAGTATATGTAAAAATTAATAAGTAAACTATAAAAAATGTTTATATAATTCAGAACTTTACTGACATTGATTATATTTTCTGACATTTATCTAATCAAAGTCTGGCTGAAGTTTGTGTGTCAGAAGGAATCATAATTTTAATTCAGAGTCGGGGTGTTTGTACGCATGTGTCTGTGGGTAAAATGGTGATGAATAATCAGTTTGGACTACATTGCTGATTCCCTGCATGAATGATGTGTGTGTTTGTGTGTGTGTGATGTAAATATGTGAGATGGTTGTGGCAGCATGAGTGACAGGCTTTTTAAGCAGAGCTCTCATTCACATCACATACCACTTGCATAATACAATATATCTGTCAACACTTAAAGCCATATAGTTGCCAGAAACATGTCCGAACACACAACGTCTCCTTTTTAAACAAGTTTAATCTCAAATCTCACCACACAGAAATACATAAAGCTCCTGTGGAAAGTACTTTGCTACTCAGCTAAGATTGTCAGGCAGCTCAGAGGTGGTCTCATTATTGAAATGAGAAATTATTGAATATCTAACCTGCCTGTCAAGGGAAAAAGTTAATGAGAGAGAGGGGAGGAAGGACTGAATACCAGGGTCACTTTCTAGCAGAATGAATGGTGAAATAATATTCTGAGTGAAAGTCTTCTCCTAAGGTCTTGGCTTACTGGTGTGTTTTTTTCTTCTTCTATATTTAGCAACGATTTTCAAATTGTGCTCAAAGGTTGTGTGTGAATGTCTGTGTTGGTGTGTTTCGGCACGTTTCACATTCGCTGCCATCAGACCAGATGCCGTGGGCCCCGCACAGTCACACACACATTCTGCCTCAGAGTAAGAAAACTGTCATAATACAATCGCATTATGAGTCAGAAATCTTGTAATGCACACTTCATGATCGCCACAACATCAAAAGATGTGCATGCAGCTTATTTCTAAGTTCTAAGCCAAATACTGACTTTATAGACTTTCACCTTGATGCCATAATAAGATTTTGCATTTGCGCATGTTTTATTAGGCAGCCACATTTATCTCTGGCAACTTGCCTTGGATCGCCAGACAGTTTCTTCCATCCAATGAAATTGATGGATCATCAAGGCTGTTGTGCCTTGTACATTTATTGGCTACTCAAGTGTCACCTCTGCTCTATCCCAACGAATCAAAAATGACCTCTTTTGAGCATGCTGTTGCCCAGCTGGTATTGTTTCAGTCTAGTGTTTAGACCAGGCTTTGGTTCAAATGTTCATGAATGAATATTTCTTGGTATTAGAATTTCATAGTATATGCTTAAAACAATACTTAACCCAAAAAATAACAATTCTGTCATTGTTTACTAAATGTTATGAGCCAATCCTGTATGATTATATGACCTTTATAAGTGCAGTAATGATGTGCTGCTGTTACTGTTACTTACTTTTATTGGTTTTGGGCATTTTTGGAGCTTGTTTTATCGATTTGGAAAAAAGCAGCATTATGTAGGCTCCCCTGGTTTCCTCAACAAAACCCCAGTTGGAATTTTCCATTAGCTTTTGGGTTATTGCAGAAAATATGCTCTGTGACCAACAAAAGTTTAATATTCTGACACAATTTTGAAGCCTAAATAAATCACCAGAAGTAAGAAGCTAAATGTAGACTATACTATTACAAACAAAGTACACTATTATTATATCACCACCATTAAGCTTTGAGTTAGAACAATTTACAAGAGTGTGATTATAGACACAAGGATGTAAAAAGCAGATTTGTGTGTGTGTGTGTGTGTACGTGTTTCCGTGGCAACTTCTGTAGTCCTAGTTAGCAACCACCTCTTTCAAAACAGCCTAATAAAGTTGAAATACACTTTCAAACCATAACCTTCCCATGACCCTCTGTCAAAGGAACAGCAAAGAACCAGGTCATGACAAGAGACATAAACAACACATGGGCTTTGTTTGGAATGCAACATACTGTTATTGCATTGCTGCATTGTATACACTGTTTACTGCCTACTATTTTATAAATATAACATGCAACAATACACACTTCAGATAGTAGCTTGCCGTACTCATGAAACCTTATTATGTTGCATGTGTAAAATATGCAGTATGTTGCATTTGTATAACATTTTACTGTTTTTGGTAACATTTTGTATAAAATGGTATAAAATTGGTATATTTCTTAACTTATGGTAATCCAATAAAACTCATCATACTAGAAATGGGAGAAAATGTGCAGAAAATATAATATATTCAAATGATTACCATTATATATGCTTTTTTGGATATAATGCAGTCAGTACATAAACACAAACATGACATTGCCACTCCACAGCAGCAGCAGGGAGAGCAATCATGAATCAGGGTCAGAAAGAAATAGAGAAAGAGATTAAGCTACAATTGTACCTTCCACAGCAGAAGGAGAGTAAGAGTGGATAGAGACTTCCTGATCCTGACAATACTAGATAAATCTCAGGGGAAATTGAGAGCTAAGCTTAAGTTTGCTCATTTCTCAAAAGAAAAAAACCTGCCATTAATCCAAAGCTTTTCAAAAAGACTCTTGAAGTATCAATTGCATGGCAAGTCAGACCAGATTTTTAGTAACAGTCAACATGTAAGAGACACTAATGTTTAACAGAAGGGATGGAAAAAAGAAAAGTTGATCCTAAATACATAGGAAAGGAATTGCTAAACTTTGTGAATCGATAGCAACAGGCCTAAGTATTATAGGTATTAAAAGAAAAGTTGATACTGTTGAAATATGGGTTATGACGACTATAGTATCATGATATTGAATGAAATTTCATCATAATGTGACTAAAAAAGGTTTTAGATTTTAACTCTGGCATTTTGTGTTCACAATGGTAAATAAAAAAAAGTTTCTTCTAATGAGTTGTGGCTGTCCGATCATTTGTTCAATCACACTGATTGACTGATTAATGGACTGATTTGATGTGACATTGTCACCATCTTGATCCGACAGCTCAGTGTTGCCTCTCTGCCGTCTACTCTTCTCCTTTCCCACAAGTTGGAGTGAGAGATTCGGGTTAAACAGGACACCAGGGAATTTCTAGCAGACACCACGAGATGATTTGACAAACAGAAGTATTGGAGCATTTGTGCCACTTCAGGCTGTTTTTGACCACCATATGCTGAAAACCAAAACCACCCAGAGTGCACAAACTTTGGGAGCCTGATTTCCCCCTACCTTCCAGTCACAACTATCAGAACAGTTTGATCGGATCCATGCCATCCATAATTATTTCATGCGCCTGGACTCTAACCAGCCTAAGCCATGCCACCATTTGACGAGTGAGAAATGGAGAGAGAGACAGAACACAAAGACAACAGAGAGAGAGAGAGAGAGAGAGAGAGAGAGAGAGAGAGATGCCTCTGGTTAGGAGGAAACCCCATTTCCAATGTCACTGTCTGTATAAGATGTCAGCCTGTGCACCTGAACCAGTCCGCCTGTCAAAGTTCCTGTCAGAGTGTCTGAATGTCAGAGTTGAGAGCAGATGGAGAGGTTACAATGGCTCCTTCAGACTTTAGACTGCTGGAACACGGTTTCAGGGTAAGAACCATCAACTCAATTTTTGTAAGAGGGTATAGGGCTGGGCAGGTATTAGAAGTCTTGCTTAATTAAGTTGAAGATCTGATGTGAATACGACTTCAGCTTTAATAAACAGCAGGTTCTCCAACAAGTGAGTGTAGCTATCATAAAAACTAAATTTAGGTTCTTTTGTTTGTTTGTTTTTTTTGTTTAGAGGTGAAAACCCAATCCAATGGACCTTTTTCACATTTCCGGGTTTCTCAGCAGCGGAAGTCGTCATAATTGGGTTAACTTCGAGAGCAATGAATGGGAGAGTACCACAAAAATATTTTTTTGCATTCCCATTTGCTCAAATAGCAAAAGAAAAACTCCCTGATAGTATTTTCACGACTTTTAATCAAAGGAAAAAAATTGAGAGACTGATAACGGCAGTCAGAAGGGAGAACAATGTCAAATTTACCGTCCCTCCCGTAGACTCGGTGTTAGAAACACCCTCGCATCAGTGTTAACCAGTTTTTTTTGTAATTTGATGCAAAGGTGATATAATACAAAGTATAGTGTTATAAATGTACATAAGCCTACATTTAAAAAAAATCAAAATATAAAAAAAACTTTCGAGACTTTCACAGACTTGTGAAAAGGGTCCATGTTCCACGTTTTGTTTATTTCGTCTTATATTTCACTATAGAGATTCTTAAAAATATTAAAACTGTCTATTTCTTGACGTATCCTTTTTATGTCTAAAATAAAATAGAAGTTATCGAAATATTCATCTAAAACATAGCTTAACATTGGTCCTGGAGGCATCCCAACCCTGTACATTTCGCATGTCTCCTTTCTCTGACGCACCAATTTCAGGTCTTGGAGTCTCTACTAATGAGCTGATGATCAGGGCTGCGTTCAGCCCCGATAAAAATGGTGCAAAACGTTTTTTCAACGGAAACGGTGGTGCGTTGAACACCCTGTTCTGATGACGCAAGAGTTGCAACTATGGCAGCTGAGAAGGCCATTCTTTGTGTTCTTTTTGAAGAATTTTCGGAGCCTGATGAAATTGATATAAATACGTGTTTAATACTGCAGTATACGCTCGATGTTACAGTCACAGTCCTTGCCGTCCAGAATAAAGGAGAACATCCCAATCGAGTGAAGGGATTTGTGCAAACTGTGGTTCCTAATTGGTTAGAACAATGGGGTTTTATGTCCAAAGGAAACCATGCATGAGAGCGAGCTCGCGCCCAAGTCAAGCATCCTTCGCCTTTTGTGAACGTCAGAAATTCCTCTGGTCAGTGAGCAGGCATCCGTCAGGCTTCCCCTTCAGTGTTAACACGCTGTAGCATCCCTCAGACAAGGTCGTGCACTTTCGCCTTTCCCCATGTCAAACAACCAAATAAGTCGCGTGGGTGAGCCGCTGACGCAGTCATTGTGTCCCAACCAACCGAACCCCACGAGGACGGAGACGCGGACACAGCTTGAAATCGCAGTCATTTATTGTTGACAGTTAGTAGGGTGGCCGGTTCGCACGTGTTCGCTGCAATAGGTTACTTCAGGCGCGCGAGAATATTTCGCCAGGTAAATACTGTAGGGGCACGAGACGAGCTCGCGCCAGACGCGCGAACATGAATTCCGCGGCGAGTGTTTGAGCGTTTCTTCGTAATGACTGCATTTATCCAGCTGAGTTTATGAACAGAGCGACAGACTGCCAGCGAACATTAACAACACTCGCAATAAAACAGTATTTGTTACCGAGCAGCATGTTAAAATCGGACGATTTGAGTCGCGCTCTGAGGTCTCGTGAAGTCTTCAGCGGTGACGAGACAGAGACAGAGGCGGAGGCGAGTCCGTTAACGGAGGACTTGGGCAGCGATTAAGACTCTGGGACCTTCCGTCGTTTGACCGGGCATCCTTCTCCTTAAAATAATCATCACAGACTCGCAGAGCGGTAAGAGTCGTTTGTGTTTCCTACTAACAAGATGTTTTGTGTGGAGAAACAGCACGAGGATGACAGAACTGGAGCCCGTTGCCATATTTTGGCGAGGTTATAATGAGTGTCAATCAATTAGATGCTTAATACTTAAATGAAGGACAATTACATGTACTTTTGTGTACAAAGCAACCCATTGATAATGTGGTTACAACTGTAAGACGTTTGGTTTGGTTTAGCGTTTTCTGCTGACAGAAACAAAACGTCATTACAGACTTCACATTTTCTGCTTGCATTGCTTTTGTTTGGTTTTAACCAGGCACAGCTGACATTGAGGATTTCGGTTAGGTTTTAGTAAAGGTTTTCTTTGGTTCCGTTGTGAACCTAAGCGAAGACTCCTGGAGGTACTGGACGTGTTTCTTGCTCTTCACTTTTTGTAGCATTCATGATTTATGTATTGATCACTAACCTTAATAGTTCAACTCTTCTACTAAGTAGTTAATAAGACAATATATTTTTTCCTTATATTTTTTTTCTCTCCTTTTCTCTTCTTCTTTCTTTCTGTTTCTTATTTTTTATAACGGATAAGCATAAAAACGGCTGAAAAAGTTATGATTGAGAGCAGAATATACTTGTTAGAGTCACCCTCAATAAAGCAGAGATCTCCAGGAAAGTCCCTCCCTCACTATTGTCAGATTATACACTGGGATCAGATAATGTCCATAAAAGCATCTTCGTTTTAGAGAGGATTGTTCTTGCAATTGTCTTGGGATTGGCAGTGAAATTTTATTTTTCTATTGCTTTCATATTGTAATGTTAGTGTCCAGCTAGTTTTATTCAGTGTTTGGTCCAAGTCTGTCTGTTTAATGTCTGCTAAGCAGACACCATGTTTTGCGGTTAAATGTAGCTACACTGTACTGTATCTGTTCGGCTCACTGCTCCACAGCAACAAGCCTTGCAGGTATTTGTCACAGTTATGCACCAAAACATCTGATTAAAGCAATTAGCTGATATTAGAGCATAAAGTATTTCATTAGCAGAGGTGAGGTGGTGGTGCGTAGAGGCACAGAATACCTCTTGTGTGTTTTTACTACCACTTTCTAGCATTTGTGTAATATTTTTGTACTGTAATATAAAAAAAACAAAATAAAAAAAAACAACTGTTAATAGGATTTAGGGCAACTATTAGTCAATTTAAAAAATTCATATCAGGCAGACTGTAATATGTCAGACACTCAAGGAAACTACAACCCAATCAGTCATCTTAAAACCATCAAAAACATTCCAGGTGTTTTGACCTGATGTTTTTAAGATGGAGAGTGATACTGAAATAGTCCAGTGTAAGCCGTAGATACTTTTTCATTTTTTAATCATACATTCACTCCAAGAATGCCTGTGCCTTCATTCTGCGTTCTGTCTCTCTTCTTTTGCGAAGTTGCTATGTAGATGCCTTATATGTCTGGATTTCTCAAATGCATCCTGTTTAATTGCTTTAAATAATTTTGAAAACTGGCCAAGTTGATTTGCCCAGTGATGGATTTATAGCTCTGATGGGCTTGCAAACTTTAATAACGTCATGTTAAAGGTGTCCGTGAGTTTTGAAAAAAATCATATCATAAAAAATCATAATGTATAAAAAAGTATTTGGGTGATTGTTTTACTTCTGGTGCTTAAATGTGTCAGATTTTTTATGTATATGAAAATTTATAAACATTTATTGATGTAAATGTATAAAAGTAATATATAAAAATATTATATTTAAATTAAATATATATATTTTTTAGATATAAGTTGTATTAGCTATTATTTTTTCCATGCCTTAATAATTAATTTTATTTTCAAATATCTTTTGTTATATAGATTTTGTTTATCCTTTTTCTCCAACCCAGTGAAAACATTAAAATTGCAAGTTTAATTGCAGGTTTAAAACTGATGATATAAACAAAGAATGCAATAAACAAAGTATTTGAATATTTATTATTGCGTGGAAAATGTAAAAAACTATTTTTTTAAAGAAACACCTGTTTATTAAATTTATTTTGGATTCTCATTAATATAGTAATTCTATTCAAGATTATCATTTAAAGGATAATCTATAAATAATCATAATCTAGTATGAATATTAATAATTATATATAATATAATCTGATTCTGATTCTGATTATATAGGATATATGTGATATGCATACAGACACGATGGCATGTCAAGACCCCCTCTTTCACGCACACACCCATCCTATTTTCTGTTCTTCGTTTTCTATTAGACCTCTTTCATCTCAAGCCTTTTAGGCATATCAGTGTGTGATACAACAATGTTTCTATGTGACTTATTACATGCATACACACAGTAGACATTTGGACGTAATGGCAGAAAGAAAATAGTAAAGAAAGGAATGGAAATTGCACTTTGCCTGGGTGAAAGAGTGATGAGGAGCACATTCTGTCTGGCATGCAATTACACACACGCTCATGCACTCTAAAGTCCAGGAGCCTGATCTGAGGAACCTGGCCTGTGTACAGCTTTCTAATGTGAACATACACACACACACATAGAGAGACAAAACAGACTGGCTCGTTCCGGCTGGTCAAGGCCCGTTTTGACCACCCAGATCGAGGCAGCATCAGATAAGTGGGGAGGCTCTGAAGCCTCTCAGTAAGTCTGTTACAAAGTCTGTCAATCTGTTATCCATATGGAGATTCAAATAAATGGTGGCAAACATTGAATGATAGATTTTTAGCATTTGGCAACCACAGTCTAAGCAAAACCTCACCCGTACACACGCACTATAAAGAGAGTCTGTAATGATGTATTATGATAGTTTTTGTGTGTGTGTACTCGTGTGTTTTCTACAAAGGAGTGCTGTCTTTATCATCATGATGATTCATAATGACTCCATCATTCGGTGTGAGGCACACAACATGTTTTTTTTATGTGTGTGTGTGTAGTTATAGATCCTCAGTGACATTCCCATTGGGAAGGAGTCTTATGTGATTCTTTTCTTCCACACAGCTCAGTGCCGAAGTGAATCTTTGCCATCCAGACACACGTGAGTGTGCATTCTCAGCTTCTGTGGCTGAGTGAGTAAATCTGCAGTCAGTATTAATGCTTTGCGACAGGGAGGGATGACTGCACAGACAGACACACGGAGACAGCAGAGGCCACATAAAACACACAAACACAAGCCATCCTGATTTACAGCCTTCCCTCCCATGGCCTGCCATCATATTTTTCAAAACTTTCTCTTTCTCATGCACAAGTCTCTGTGCTGACACATAACCTGTGAAAAAGACAAGTACATGAGCTCTGTTGACCCAGCCAGGTCTGGGTCCTGTCAGAGACAGACAGAGGAAAACAGAAACACTAAGGACATCTATTAGGTTGAAGACTCTGGTCTCCATTTCTTCCTCTCTGGTTCTCTTGCCTGGGAGTGTAGAGCAGAGTTGTAGATCTCATGCCTAATTGGATGCACAACAAACAGGATGTTTTGCCGTTAAAGTGACAATGTGGTGTATCCCAAAGTGTTTCCCCAGAATCTGAAGCCCTGGCTTTCTTTTGTTAGTTTTACACCTGAATTGAATGTGATGGTGAAAACTGGCCCATGAAACAGTACGATGAGGGCTCAACAAAAAGGATGGCAAATGCTACACATGTTATTATTTTAACCCAAATGCTGGGTTGAGCCTTTTGGGTCATTTTTTTGGAGTTATTCTTTCAGTGTTTTTGTGTTACCCAGCTCCTGGGTCAAATGTAACAACCCAGTGTATGGGTTGTTTTGCAGCTCCTGGGTCAGACATAACCCAATGTTTGGGTTGTTTTTGTGTTATTCAGATCCTGGGTCAGACAAACCCAGCGGTTGAGTTATTTATCGCGGGGATTTTGCGTCTTCTTTTCACGAGAGAGCAGTTCTAAGCGCCATCGAATTGATGCATTCTTCAGTAAAATACAGGTTTGTGTACATTTTATTTTATCTATAAAATCGATACTGTGCTGTATATCGTTCAATTTTGTGCAGAGCAACTTAAAGGCGCGCGGTGTGAATCACCTTTAAGGAGTGTCGCGGTCTTTTTGCGTGATTGAAAAGCCTGATGCTTTGCATAAAATAAATGATTTTATTCATAAAGATACAGAATATAATATTTTGGATGTTAAAACATGTCCACAGAGCTGTTTATTGTTTGTTTATTGGCAGGTTATGGAGTCACAGCATGTTTCGGCTAGAGTGAAATGCAGGGCGGTGGTCTGTTAGCAGTTCCCCGCCGAACACGACTCCACCTTGGGCACCAGCGCCGTTACGATGGAAACAGAATAACAGAGACTGGTCGATTACACTTGAATTACTTCTGTTTAATGTTGAATTTTTTAGATATATCTAGCTATTATCACTTAATTGCATTTTGGTGCCTTGCAAATTAGCTAATTCTGCTTCTCAGTATTTTTTGTTTTTAATAATAAATATTTTATATTTTAATCATGTTTTTAATATAATACAAAAATGTTTAGTAAATATTATAATAAATGTTAATATAAAACTAATAAACTTGCAAGTGTGAAATTATAAATGCTAATCTAAAATTTTACATATAAATTGATAGATATGTATATTTCTTTATGTTGAGGCCAGTGGAAAAATTACATGGCAAATATAAATCTGAATTGCTGGTCCTACTGTGCCAGTAGAAAAAAAAGACAAAATTGTCAAAGACGGTAAATAGACAATAAACTTATTTTTGTTATGTTGTCTTTGCTGGCTGCAAGAGCAAAAAAAAAAAAAAAAAAAACAACATGACCAATGATGTTCGATTCATTAATAAATTACTCTTGTTTTGGTCCTGTTGCTGAATCAGACAAGAAGTCTCAGACAGTCATCGATTTGAATCAGATCATTAACAGCTTAATTATTGAATCTCTCTGGGATGTCTCTTCTAGCTCAACGCTTTCCTTTTACAGCAAGAGTAAATCAAGAACAAAGTACAAGAAAGGAGACAGGAAAAACAAGCTGCTTTTGCACTTTTTCATTTCCGTGTGATCTGTTTCTCCTTTCCGTTCACCTCTAACTCTCCCTCAGTGATCCTGCCATGAGCGCAGTGACAGACCCCTTGGTTATATCATCAACACGAAACATGAGTCCTCCAACACAGGTCAGAAAGTATTAGACTGAATGTGTGTGTGAGAGAGAGATGTCCTTGTTTCCTGTCTTTTCCCCAAGTCATGTTCAGAGGGGGTATCGTTCACCCATGGCTGGGTTTCCATGGCCACGAGGACCGAGCCAATCAGAGCGCAGGGCCACCATGTGCTCTAGACGAGGAAAAAGGCCGCTGGCGACACATATGCTAGCGTGCTAACGCTAACCCAGCATCTTTGCGTCTGCTCCGCGGCTCTTCCTCCCTGGCCTTCTCTTTCATTTTGATCCCCTCTGTCCTTGAACCTCAAATCTCTCTTTAGTTTTAAATAGCTTGATGTGTTTATAATGTCTCCCCTTATGTTGTCACTTTTTTCATCTTGGTTTCTTCCTAAGGCAAGACATGAATAGGAAAGATGGACAGAAGTAGAGGAAACAGGGCAAGTGCCCCTCAGACAAACAACCTTTAACTCTGCCTTTAAAAATAGAAAATGAGGTGAGACGTATTCTGTGGAGTTTCTCCTACCTACAAACATTGTTGATTTATATTGTCTGCCGGAGTGTTTATGCTGTAAGAGTGTGTAAGGTAAAGAGGAAAGAGAGGAAAAGAAAACATTTGCCAGAGAATTTATTGCAACATAGAGGGCAATTCCTGCAAAAATAACCCCTGAATTTTCCCATGGTTTAAAACCGTAATGGAATTGCATTGTTTACCTTTGGGAATGATTGTGTCCGTGGAAATGGAATTCCATTGTTCGAGTCTAATCTCAGTTTTGAATTCAGACATGGCTTTCATTTACTGTGGGATCATCTGCAGGTATATGGCATTGTGAGTCGCCAGTGGAGGAACACATAGCTGCGGCACTCGCTCTCTCAAACGCACTCACAGTCACACATTCTCGCACATACCTTGATCAAAGGCTTAAAGCTCAGATTTGGGAGAAATCCTCTCTTTGGCAAGTCACCGTTTCCCATGGAGACTACAATATTTCTCCTTTACTCATTTTAAGCTGTTTCTCACTTCATGATACTATTATGTTTCTAATTTTCTAGATTTTCTAATTTAACACAATGATAACTTACCTGTAACACATCATGTGCCGATTAATTAAAGATAAAGTTATTAATTAATTAATGTAATTAATTTGAGGTTCATTTGATTAATAACTTTATGTAATTAATTAGATTTTTAAAAAGAATTGCTTGATAGCCCTATTTAAAACACAGGTCTCTGTGTAATTCGCACCCTGCCTACCGGTGTACAAGGGTAATTGTTTATTGAAATAGAAAGACTGAAATTGTATTTTCTTTACAACATACTCCAATAAGCTTGGTTTGTTTTATTCACAACTTCGAAAAAATCATTTTTACAGCGTATGTTTTATTTTTATTTTTTTTATGTTTGTACGGGAAAACAAGACAAAATGAATAAGAATTTTTTTTTTTTTGCAGTGTTCTTGGAAGCTTTTGCACCTGAAAAGAGAATTACAATGTTTTTATTCATTAAGCAAAGCATAAAAATGGATTTATGCAATTTGACTATTAAACACCGGTGACAGATACTTCAGCATAAGAAGCTTTAGCGCAAGAATCAGCTTTAAGACACAGTTATTGAGGTTGAGAGGAAGGTGCGGTAGAGCACATGCAAGCGTTTATATGTCGCATAACAAGCAGATGCTGCACTAATATGCTTCAGCTGAGGATTTGCTTTAGCAGTCAAGGTGCAAGATGGCACACTAAGTTTATACATAATTCATGTTATTAAGCGTTAAATCTGTAGAGTATGGATTTGGGATTTTATGTGCTCCATATCGTTTACCTCACAAAAGTGTAGAGGATCGTCAGACACCTGACTTGCTCTTTCCTGCAGTTAGTACAAAGGTGGAAAATACCTGTAAATATTATTGTCCTATTTCAGCAGGGGGCTTTCCTGCAGTACCTACTAGAAGATGATGTCACCAATAATGGTGCTGTGTTTTAGAGCAGCGACTACAGCTTGAGGTCAAGGCAACAGCCATGTGTAGCTCTACTGTTTACATCTGTGTGAAAGATGTTTTAGGGCCAAGCTGTGTATATATTAGTGTTGACGTGCAAGGGCAAATATTTCCAACAATGTGTTTGGAATATCAGGTTTTTGGCCACATTTATGCACAAGGTCCAGTGGAGAATTGTTTTTTTTAAGTCTGCAGGGCAGAATATATTGTCAAACATAGTGCAGTCTTGCTGAATTTGCCTTCAAAGCAAAGCCGTGGTTGTGGACCCTCACTAAATCATTACTCCATCGTGAAATGGCGAACACAACCCTGTTTAAAGCTTTAGTGCCACATCCTGCATAGCACGTAATGTAATCACTGCTCAAAAACATCAGAGGTGCATTTGAGATGCGTGTTATTTTAAGTGTAAATGAAATCTGTTTCGTCTGACCACTTGTGATCTGATCAACTCAGACAGATATTAATACCAGGTGTAGAAAGACTGGAATGAAGAAATGAATAGGCAGGCCAAATAACAAAAGCATGGGTGATAAGTAGAAGCGATAGAGTCCATGAATGAGTAAACGAAGAGAGATAATGAGGTGAGCTGAGGTAATATTCACAGTTCCCCTGAGTTAATTCAGTCCCTGTGTGTGTTGATTAATTATGTGTGCATGTGTGTGTATACAGTGCTGTTTCCTGCATCGCTATTCAGCGGCAGTGCTACTCCACGACAAAGGAAAAAAAGATATTACCCAGTTTGTGTGTTTGCAGTCTTAAGTTGAATGTGATGAGATTTTAAAAGTATAGCTCAAGGGAAAAATACGAAGACAATAAGAAACATGATTTTACTGGCTGCATGCAAAAATACTGTGCTCAAACAGTCTGATTTATAAACAAATGACTCTTTTTAGCCATTTCTTTTACTGAATCACTCCAAAAAGACCTAGAAGTTATTGCTTTGAATCAGTCGAATGAATTACTCATTTAATTTGTTTTAGGTCAGTAATATTTTTTAAAGATTTTGAAAAGTCTCTCATGCTCACCAAAGCTGTATTGATTTGATGAGACTGTAAAATATTATGACGATTTGTTTTCTATTGTAATATACTGTATTTTAAAATGTAATTTATTCCTGTGATGGCAACGCTGATTTTTCAGCATCATTACTCCAGTCTTCAGTGTCACATGATCCTTCAGAAATCATTCTAATATGCTGATTTGCTGCTTAAGAAACTTTTCTTATTATTAATGTTGAAAACAGTTGCTTAATATATTTGTGGAAACTGATTTGTTTCAGGACTTTTTTTTTTTGATGAATAGAAAGTTCAAAAGAACAGTATTTATTTGAAATAGTAGGCTAATCTTTTATGACATTATAAATGTCTGTCACTTTTAATCAATTTAATGCATCGTTGCTGAAGAAACAATTTTCTGACCCCAAATTTCTGAACAGTAGTGATTGACCATGTGTAGTTAAAGATACACATTCACAAAATCATTCAAATTAAGCTTTATCACACTGCTGTTCATGCATGTTTTTATTGCCACATTTTATATAGAAATATAATAAAATGATGATGATGTAATAGCTTGTTGACTGACTACAGCAAAATTTTTTGTTCTGTCTCATCAGCCCCGTTGGTCAAAAACTCATGGCTTCTCAGGTCAGTAACAATTGTGCGGTGCAGTTCATAAACTTCCTCATTTACACTTGCAGACTAAAAGCTAATTTAGTTTTTACAGATCATTTAAACATTGTTTGCTTACGTCATTCTGTATGCATAATATAAAGGCATGATGTTGCAATCGGGAAAAAAATAATAATCTCATCCTTTTAATCCAGTGGGCTGGGCTCTGAACACACATACTTGGGCAGTATTGTAAGCAATTTATTCTAAATCTGTAATTAGGAGATGATGGATCATAAACATAATGTTAAATGCTTGCATGTGTATCATTACAAGAGGATTATGTTGTATTAATTATTATATTTACCATATTAACTTTCAAACATTGGGCTTTCCAAATTCGAGCCACGAGCTTGTGTAGCAGTGTGTGTATTTAAGTGTCTTTGTGTAACCGGTAACGATTATCGCTTTGATTCTCATCAATTTAACAGCAGTCTAATAAAGACAAAAGCTCCAGAAATGACAGCAATCAATACCATATTCTCTGTAAGTGTTTGTGTGTGTAGGCCTAGTTCTTGATCCTTGTCTATTTGCATCATGAGCCATTTTCTCCAACAGCAACACCTGTGTTTGTGTATGTATTAGAATTAAGATCCTACCCACAGTTAACCCATTTTTAAGTTGGAGGCACAAAGACACACACATATATACTGTATATATTCATGAACTATTCCTCCTAGTTAATAAGACTACAGTATATGGCTAAAGTGGCTGAATAATGATCAGAGAGGCAGGATGGAGGTCAGTTTGGAGCAGCAGATGATAATGGACGTCTAGGGTGAGATAGGATGATGAAGGTGAAGGACGTGAGCAGGGTCTGAAATGAACACATCCTAAGTGCCAAATGCAAGCACAAATTGTTTTTGGTGAGGATGAACAACAGATTGACTTTTCACTTGAATAGTAACATTATAGTGAATTACAATAGTCAGATTTCCGAGTGTCAGTTTATAATGTCATAAAGAATCCTGAAAAACATATCACGGTTTTCACAAAAATATTACGCAGCACAACTGGTTTTCATTTTGGTCATAATAAAATTTCTTGAGCAGCAAATCAGCGTATCATAATGATTTCTGAAGGATCATGTGACACACTGATGGCTTAAATGATGCAGAAAATTCAGTTTTGCATCAGGAATAAATTACATGTAAAAACATTAAAACAGAAAATAGTTGTTTAAATGTATAATATTTGACAATATTTACTGTATTTTTATCAAATAAAATGCAGCCTTGGTGAGTACTTATTTCAAAAACATTAAAATATCCCAAGACCCCAAACTTTTGAACAGCAGTGTATATAAACCTGCTAATGACGAATGAATTATGTTGAGTTTCATAGTGTAATGGGGATATCATTTTTGAGTGGCTTTTGTCTGAACTTTTGTTTTGCAATCTCTTTTCTCTTACTCGTTAATCAATTCACATTTTTTTGCTGAACTGCACACCTTCTTGAGATGTGCTTACACTGGTCATTCACTGTATCATCAATAGATGTCTGGCATGAAACAGTAGGAAACTGGACATGAAAAGTGGGTGAAGGGCTCATAATCGCAGGGTTTTGGGAGAAAGTGTAGTGTATATAATTTGATTTACACAGTTCAGTAAAGAAGCTACCAGTCCAGCAAACATGCTTTGCATAACCCCCAAAAATCCTGTTTGATGGAAAAGATGAAGGCGGGAGGATGAGGATGGATGAAGTTAACAGTGACACACAGGCACAGATGAACAGATGAATAAGGGAAGAGGGAGAGCCGAGAGAAAGACTGGATTGGGGGAAGGGCTGCTGGGGAGATTAATCCCGTTCACCCTTTTACATGGACACATACATACACAGTCTGTGATCCATTTCTTAACAGTTTTAAGATGAAGCGCGTATGTGTGTATGATGCATTCGAAGATTGTGAAATACTGGCCTTTTCTGTGTACTGTGCATAAATGTGAGCTGTATTGTGTGTATGTAAATGGCTGTAGCGTGTGTGTATTCAGAGCAGTCTGTCTCTCTTCCCTCAAGTCATTTACAATTTCTGCATGGTTTGATGAATATGCTCCAGTGTTTGTGTGTATGTGTGTGTTTATATAGATAGATGAGAGAGCAAGAGCTAGGGTGGGTTTAACCTCTCTGTTTTAAATATACTCTTCGCCCAGCTCTGTTCGCTCCGTGTTTAAAAATGACATTTCTGCAGGCCACTTGTTTTTTTTCATCAGAGTACATTACCATTCATAGAAATTCTGGGCAACATTATTATTGCATTCATTTATAAAAATGCTCCTCTGGAGCGCTTGTGCTGGCATTCTCCTCTTGCCTCTGGATTGCCTCTGTCACCTCACTGCTGTCTTACAAATGGACTCAGCAGCTGTATGACAAAGCTTCAAAAACTGCCTGGATGCATGGTGTGTGTGTGTGTGTGTGTTTTCTGTTAAATAATGTGAAATATGCCATTTAAATCTTCTGCCTGAAGGAGCTCAGCTGTAAAGAGCACACTGCCTTAGTTGTGTTTTCCAATAATACACACAAACACATGTACGCACACTTCCAAGTGTAATGATTGTGAAGCTAGTTATTTTGAACCACAAGAGCACTAGGGGAGAATGGGGCATAACACTAACACTTTTTGACTTTCTCAGTTTGTGTTATTCCACATGGGGTTCAGAGTATAATTTTTTCCCACATTAATTTCACACTTGTCTAGTACAAATATGTGGTTTTGTTTCATAATTGCAGTGTGTAAGTTTTTCTTTATTTAGCCCAAAAGAATGGAACTGAAATGTGACAAAATGCCCCATAGGTGGGGTGCATTGTAACATCTGAGGGACACGTTGTAACATGACCATATGACAGCTTAAAATGTTATCTGATCTAATGAAAAAATACACAAGACAAACTAAATTATTTTGTAAATAAAATAAAATTTACTTTTTCAAATAAAATAATGCCCTTTTTTATTATTTTTATTTTTATTTTTGTTGGCGCCAGTAGCCTCCTGGTTAGTGCATCGACGTACAGCACAACTGCGCTCAAGGCAACCCGAGTTCGATTCCCATCTCGAGGTCCTTTGCTGATTCTGCTCCCCTCTCTCCTCCCAGTGCTTTCCTGTCATCTCTCTACTGTCCTATCTCAATAAGAAGCCAATAATAATATTAATGCCCTTTTTTAAGAATTAAAAATAATCTAATTTTGGAGTTTGACAATGAACACATTGCAACCATGCTTGGGAAGGTCCTGATCGCAACACATACAGCATCGTTCAAAGCAGTGTGGGCAAATATATGAAGATATTTTTCTCTGTATAGTGTTGATATGGCAACTAGTAAATACTGTACATTTTGTTATGCTAGCATGTGTGGAAATATTTAAAGGGGTCCTATTATGCTTTTTTACTTTTTCAACTTTAGTTAGTCTGTAATGTTGCTGTACCATTTTTGTTAACCCTGCATTAGTTTGTGCCCTGCGCACCCTATACTGCTCTTGCAGCATTTATTTGAAATAGATTTTTTTTGTGACAATATAAACATCTTTACTGTCACTTTTGTAATTTAATAAATTCTTGCTGAATAAAAGAATTTGAAGCTACATTTTTAAACAGTACACTCTTAAAAATAAAGGTGCTTAAAAGGTTCAGCGATGCCATAGAAGAACCATGTTTGGTTCCACAAAGAACGATTCAGTCAAAGGTTCTTTAAAGAACCATCTCTTTCTTATCTTTTTATAATCTGAAGAACATTCTTTCGCCACAAAGAACCTTTTGTGAAACAGAAAGGTTCTTCAGATGTTAAAGGTTCTTTATGGAACCATTTAGACAAGAAGGTTCTTCTATGGCATCGTGAAGCGCCTTTATTTTTAAGAGTGTAGTGTGCATTAAATAAAAAATGACAAAATAGAACTAATAAAATATTGGAAGTCATATTTCCATTTCAGTGGCGCAACATCAGGAATTATAAAAGAAATGCTTTGAATAAATTAAATTAATAAACAATAAAAAATATATTTAGCAAAGAATGGTTAAAGTGAATTAACACAAAATGAAGAGCGTTTCTATTGTTGCATTTTTATTGTTACTTTTTGAAAGGAATATTAACAGTCGTTGATGCAATTTAAGTTGGACATTATGACTGTGTCTGAAAGCTTAGGCTGCTCACTTGTTGCCTCACTGCTTTATCGGGCAATGACTTTGCAGGCAGCGTTTGTGCACAATCACCTCACAAAACTGATTTCTGAAAGGTTTCTGAGGCAGTGTGACGGCTTAATTATCTGCAACAAAATAGAACTAGCTTTGGTGATAACCAAGCGAATATTAAATTACTAAAATACTGATTTCTCACTAGAAATAACATCAAAAGTGCAAAACGTTGGTCAGAAATATACATTTACACACAAACTAGCCACCAAGTGCAACTTTCAGATGCCATCTTTATTTTTTTAGCTCAACCATCACTAAATGGAACGCACAGGATTGTGGGATATCAAAGGCAGCAAGGGATACATCTCTGCTGCTTTCAAAAATCCATCAGATGAAAGCATCTCAGATGGGAAGTGAAGCTGACATTGGATTCGGACATGCCTCGATGCCTTCCTACCTGGCAGTGCATCCTCAGAAGGCAACATTTATCAGCTTTCAGACGCAGCCAATATCTTGTAGTCAGTTGTTAACTTACTGAGCTGATTCAGTCAATAATTCAGTCTGACTGAATAAGACCATGATTCAGACCAGTGAAGCTCATGAGTTTGATTCAGGCGGATTTGTGAACCAAATTCATTAAAAAGAACTGGCCTCAGAATCACATGTTTGTTTATCATGTACTTAGCCATAACAATGTAAAAGATGATTGTGTTGTTTTCTTTTTATTACTTTGTGGCGCCATCTTTCTCTGATGGCACAACCAGTCTCTGCAAGTTCTCAACACAGCTTTATGCCTTATGTGTGATTTGCATCCAGGATCTCTTTCCGTTTAATGGCACTCCATTCACATAGTTGTGCAATGATACATTGTACACTTCCAGCTTCCCCCAGAGCCTCAGCAGGACATGCCAGTCTGTCTGTTTAATTAACAGTGTCTCTTAAGGGATTCAGCATATTACACATACAACAGTGGAACACAAAACGCACCAGACGTGTAAACGCTGTGTGTGTGACTTTGCAAAACTCCCGTAGGGGATCACTAATCACTTTACCCCAACATTAGGTAAAACTGAGCAGATGTTCCCACACAAAAAAGATCTTGAATTATCCTTAATGAGAACTTCCACTGCAACACCTCTCACTTCTTATCTGCGGCCCTCACTTAACCCTTGTGTTGTGCTGAAAATCCTATATCTAATTTGGTGTTCCTGGTCAAAAATGGGCGGCCTTTTAAAAATCATCAAATCTTGGGTCATTTTGTCTTCTTTTTTTTTTGTCTTATTCTTTGCTTATTTTCTTAACACAAGTTTTGTATTTCTCTTTGGAACTGATTGATCGTAGGCCTCGTTAATCATTGAGAAACATGCTTTCATAGATGAGTCACTAAACTCATAGGTTTAATTGCTATTAGTGGGTCTCTAAATGTGGACCACACAGCCTCAAGCATCAGAGAATTTGTATCCTCCACAGCACATGTTCTTCTCTTAATATTTTTTTTCTTCATTTTGTGCATTGCAGCCAGGGCCGCTGCTGGACAAATGGGTGCCCTAAGCAGAATTGTATGTGCCCCCCCCCCTCAAAAATTATGGAAGTAAAAAAATACAACATAAAAAAAAACACTATAGGGGTCAAAAGAGAACTTTAATAAAATATACAAGTAAATAAATGAATAAATTGTAATTAAATTGTATTACTTACAAATTACAATTGTAGCTCTAGACAGTTACCTATGGCTATGATTTTATTAATAGAGTTGTCTGATTGATTTTATAGTATCAAGCATTCAGAAATCACGCAAAAGAAAATTAAGCAGTTTTACCATGATAAAATCATGGTTAATTTTGGTAAGGGTTGTGATGTCCACATGTCTTTGTTAAAGAAATTATAGGATATTGAGGTATAGAGGCTGTGTCATCTCACAAAAAGGTGTCCAAAAATGAAAGATTAAGTGAATATTTGAATTAAATGTTTGGTCAATATTAAACAAGGATTTGATCGTCCTGTAGGTGCATCAACAACAATTACCAGGCCTTTGGCTCCCTTTGCAGGCATTTGTAATAACATGTAATGTAAAAAAAATTTACTTAAATGATTTTAGCAAATGGCTGCAATATAACAAAGAGTGAAAAATTTAAGGGGGTCTGAATACTTTCCATACCCACTGTACATAAATAGTTAAAATACATAATGTAATACAAAATAAACAGTGTTATTCAATGAAACCATATAATTATTAATTAACCAATCATTATTGCCTCATTGTTTTTATATAATGCATTTTAAGTCATTTTAAAGGTTGTTGTTGGTTTAGGTCTGTTTTTATAACCACAAAAAATATATTTTCTTAATACTTTGTAAACTATTATTTGAAGTAACAAAACCATGGTTAATTTGTGGTTACCATGGCTACAAGAACCATGATTTTTGGTTTTATTTGTAGTAAAACCATGGCTAACTTTCGTAAGGGAACATGGAAACTCAGAGAGAACATAGATGCGTTGGTGGTGGTGAAGTATTAGACATTAAAACACGTTGTTAACGTCAACAGCCAAAAAAGTTGATGAATGTACCTGAAAGTGATGCACGGGCTTCATCTTTTTTTCTTTTTCTTTTCTCGGCACCGGATTGCTGATGTCTTTTCACGGGCATAGTTGTCCATTAATTATGATAATTTCCATTCAGCCGCAAACATGAGGTGCGAACGGGCGCGGATGCGGGAATGGCGCGTCACGTGTGCTTAGCCTACTGCGTTCACCGTAAAATGCCGTTTATATTTTTATTTATGTATATATACATGTTAATATTAATATAGAACAAAAGTTCTTTTTTTGAGCAATTGGGATGGTGCATGTTGGTGCCCTACGCAAACTGCGTACTCTGCGTATAGGGAGCAGCGGTACTGATTGTAGCCTCCTGCCAGTCCTCTTTATCTCACCTTTCCAGCATGCCTACCCCTCCCTTTCACACTTGTGCTCAATATATCTCTCCTTTCATTCTCTCACTCCTTTCCCCTTTAACACCTTTGTAATTTCATCTCCTATATGTATATTTTTTGCCTAAAAGCCACAGTAATCAAGGCTGTCAGTGTCAGTATGAAAAACAGTCTTCCTTGAAGAAAAATGCATTTAGCTGACTCAAACATTGCCATTTATAAGGTATTTTCATGATGCAATCTACAGCTATGTTTCCCCTGAAGGTGTTTCTTCTAGTTTCAGTGTGGAGGTGCCTGCTATAGTCAACATGTACCTAATATCTCACCTCATTTCATAGTGTTGAAGTGTAAAGAGCGTTTTCTGTGAAGGGTTACTATTTACTTCTTTTAAAGTCACCAATAAATGTTCAGATGACATCTTTGGCTTTCTAACCGTCATTTTTTGATGAATTTATAAAATTTGAAACTGGACTTTCACCCAAAAATAGAAAAATGGAAATTTGCTGTTAATTTACTCACCCTCAGGTCAATTAAAAATCTTCCTTACTGTTCTACTGAAGAAAAAAAGTAACCTACATCCTGTATGACCTGAGGGTGAGCAAATTTTCATTTTTTAGTGAACTATCCCTTTAAGGTTAATCATCTATCATTATTAAAAATGTAAATACCTTAAGTTAATAATAAACTAGTATGCGATACAGACAGATCATATAAAAAAAAAATCGCAATCTGTTAGAAAGTGTCTCATTTTATCCAAATTCCCTGTCTTATTAAGACTAACATAGCATTAATGTATGTTTTACAGGGTGGTCTGTAAAGAAGCATATCATTAGTTTGATAAACAAACTGGTTAAAAGCACAGCGAAAACGCTCGCACGCTCTCCTGGAGACACACATAATGCCAGGTTCACATTACTCCGTTTGCAGTGCATACTTGGTGCATATTTTTTCTGTGCTCATGTTAACGGATTAAAGCGTGCACACTGTACACGGTTACTGTCCGGCAGTGCGTTCCAGGAGCGGTGCGTCTGCTGCAGTGCTGACATCGTTTCCGCACCGAGCCTATGTTTGTTGCACTGCAAGTGCTGAATTAAAGTAACAGTGCATTGTTTGCAGTAAATATGAACATGGATTGACACGAAAGTGTAGTAATTACACCATAAATGCATATTATTAAAGTCTACTGTGTTTCACAGTCAACACATATGGTTTTTTGGCTAGGTTTAAAGGAAAATAGCACTTTTAGATAAACAAGGCAATAATAGATGCACTCGTGGAGGTAGGAAAACAAAGTTCTTTACGAACCGAAGTATTGCTTGTAATAAAGATTTAAATGCAAAAGAAAAGGCAGTAGAGCTGGCTATTTCTGTCAATGGTAAGTTTGTGATAACGTAAGAAAAGTAGTTTAAATGTTTTGCCACTTGCTTGAGCAACTTAATATATAAATCTAGAAGTAAATGCAAAATTAAGTTTTATGTGTAAATGTGTTGCTTATATTTATTGTGTTTGAAAGATTGTATTACTGTACTGTGTAAAAAAAAATATTCACAATGTTGAAAAAGCATTTTCAGTGACAATGTTTGGATTTGAAATCAAAATAATGGATAAATGTTGTGTTTGTGGTAAACAGCCACGGATCAGTAGTGGACTCCTGTGTGAAAGCACAGTCCGTGCTGCTTCCCCTCTCACGGATAAATGTTGTGTTTGTGGTAAACAGCCACGGATCAGTAACGGACTCCTGTGTGAAAGCTGCTTCCCCTCTCACAAGAGACACCTAAGAGGGGAATTCCCCCCATTTTCAAAAATGAAATTCAGGCCCTGAATAAATGTCTAAAAATCCTGATTGGAGTATCACTATAAATAGTTATAAATAATAAAAAGAAGGCTTTAAAAAGATCGGTAGCGGTGATCGGTATCGGCAGATACTGCTTTCTGTGATCGGCGATCGGCCTCAAAAATCTTGATCGGAGCAACCCTAATATTAACTAAGGTTATTAAATGCTGTAGAAGTATTGTTCATTCTTAGTTCATGTTAACTAATGTAGTTAACTAATGTTAACAAATGAACCTTATTGGGAAAAATTATTTGCCTCTTGCTTACAAAAAAAAGAAAGTCTGTAGTGTTTCTCTGCATGTACATTAATGTTTTAATGAATCATTAAATTAATATTTGATGATTGAATACACTGATGGCCTATAATTAGACTCTAAAGTTTTAACATCCTGCCTCTAATTTAGCTGCAAGACGCTTTATGTGATTAAAGGGGTCATATGATGCGATTTCAAGTTTTCCTTTCTCTTTGGAGTGTTACAAGCTGATTGTGCATAGATAAGATCCCTGAAGTTGCAAAGACTAAAGTCTCAAAACCAAAGGTGTGCTGTGGGTTTTATCAGGGATTATAACACATAATAGGTGGTGCATGGTAATGAGCTCTAGCAGTAAGCTCCAGCTGGTTTTTATGTCCCTTACTAAGCACACCATGCTAGCAAGCAACCACACCAACTGCTGGTAAATAATTATATGCAATTTCCCCCACCCCCCCCATATAGGTATAATCTGCGTCCGTGGGTCTTCTTGGGTTTGCTTCTTTAGGTCAGATGAACTTTATACTGAAGATATGACACAGTGTTAAGATTTAAAATGACAAAAAATGTTTAAGCTTCTGTAGGAAGAATATAAGACTTTGCTTCAGATTAATTTAATCGCAAAATAGATGCTGCATTTATCTCTTATCGTAACAGCAAACATTTTAATCTTACACGCCTCCCAGTTTGTTCTTCACAGCGCTGTCTGCCTTCTTAACACTAATTAAATATCTGCCCTCCCACCACTAATTAAAAAGTGTTAGGTACACAGGCGGGTGCTGGGATGCCTGCGGAGGTAGAAGTATGACAACCTTTTTTTCTCTCTCTCTCTCTTAGTTATGTATTTAGCAGGGTTTATGTGTGAGTAACTGCGTATTCATGACACTTACAAATGCCTCAAGCTGTGCTCCAACACATTATGTTTCCACTCCCGTACACCTCCCTATACATACATAATCATATGCAAAGTATTTCCCTCTGATAAGCATGCATTGTACATTCAAGACTAATCAAAACCTGATTCAACCACAGCGGTCGTCATCTATCAAAATAATATATATGCTAAAGATTCACCTTGGACGATTGAACACAAAATTAAGGCTTTTACATTGTGTTCAAGTGCATAGTAGGCTGTACAATTAAATTTACAGCTGACTGGCGCATATCAAATACATATTTCCGTGACGTGTATAATCCCGCCCACTTAAAGAGGTACTAAACTGCAGTGGAAACGCAAACCGAGCTTAGCTGAGTCGTGCCGAGCCGACTCATACCACGCAGTGGAAAAGCGCCATTAGACTGTGTCCAAAATCATCCCCTATACCATTAATCCTTAAATGCATACCTCGGGTCTTTAGCGACCCGGGACATCATTCTCTACCCTCTCCCTCCTTAATTTTTTTAAGTTAGACATCAACTTTCATAGCATTCCTCAATCTATTAATTATAAACAATATAACAAGAAAAAAAATAGTAAAATATAAAAGAATGCCAGTTTTCTGATTAATTTTTTGTAAAAAAGTGTATAGGGTCGCTAGAGACCCGTTGATATTGTCATTTGTCATTTGATGCTGGATGTGGTGAATAAGCTGCCAGTGATCAAAATATTGAATATGAAGTAATTGAAAACGATAGTTTTGAGAATGTGGCTGGGATCGTGAATGTGAGGCAGATGCTGAATGTACTGTGGAAGGGTGCTCTGACGATGACAGCGATGGTAAAATCATCTGCTTAAATTTAACCCTTTTAAGTTTCAAAAGGTAAGGTATTTTATTCTTCTGCAATTGTTCTTAAAATATCAAGAGAGTTTTTTGCTATTGCAGCAGTTAAAGATCCATCCGTGCTGTATATATAGGTCCGGTTCGCTAAAGACCCGAATATGTAATAATGATTGGCGAAACATTCATGCATTTAAGGATTAAATAGGGTGCAATTAGAGGGGACAGACATTTGTAGTCGTGTCTGAAACCATAGTGGACATTATCGAGTGCACTCATTCAATCCCATAATGCACTGTAATAATGAAAATACCACTGATGTACACTGAACGGCTTGAGAATACCCATAACGCACGGTGAGGGTTGTGACGAATGAATTCCCGCATCTTGCCAGAAGATGGCGCCTGCTTGCTCATGTGGGTACAGAGTAATATCATACAGGTATAAATATCTTTTTAATTGATTATTAAATAGTTTAACTGGTTTAACTAATTTTGAAATGATTATTATTAAACATCAAGCACAAACTATGCAAAAGCAGCAGCCTGTTCGGCGCACTCAGTGTCTGAATTCACTCACTTGTTTTCATTCTCTTCTTAGTGGACTAATGTAGAGAATAGTGTCCACTTTTAGACACGCACTCGCGAACTTCCCTAAGCACTTCCCCTCAGGGGAATGCCCGCTGCCATTTTGAAGTGCGTTCCACTTCATGAAGTGGACAAGGGAAGTTTATATGGACAGACCCTCGACCCCTCGATTTTGACTGAGGGAGCGAGTCTGCTTCATATGTACACTTCAGGCCGATCCATAGACAACAATGCAACACGATTATGACGTCATTGCAGATCACGTTTAATTTATCCCCAAACAACTCTATAATATATAATTTCTTTTTTACATTTCTAACATCCCAAGCATACCTATTTACATATAGAATGCTGCACCAAACAAATTCATAAGGGGGAAAATGTAAACAATAATCCAACTCCATAGTAGATTCTAAGATTCTAAGTGACGTTCCAGTTCAGCCCATTCCAAGGGTTCCGCCAGTAGTGGGCACTCATGCAACGTAATCAATGACGTAAAGGGAAGTATGCGAGTGAAGGGCGTAAAAAAAATGGACTGGAATGCAGCCATAGACTCAAATTCACACTGTCCTTTTACTAGGGTTGGGATCTTGGGAAATGGGTTATTCATAACTTGTTCTATTTATTTTTGTTGCTCGGTTCCAGTAACCAAATTCTTTATACATTCTTATAATTATTGGTATCAGCCAATAAAAGCAATTACCTGCACATAGGGCTGCACGATTAATCGAATGCGATTGTCATGCGCATCTTGTCAGTAAAGCCGGTTCTGTGATTAGTAGTAAATCTCCATCACGTGCTTTCAGATGGAGCAGCATTTACTACACAGAGCCGTAGTTCACTGACAAGCTACGCAAAATCGCGTTCATAATCACAGACGATATAATCGCGCAATAATGAAATTGAAGAAATTGTTCTGCGATTATGAAAGCTGTTTGCGTAGCTTCTCAGTGAACTACGGCTCTGTGTAGTAAATGCTGTTCCATCTGAAAGCCCGTGAAAACACCACATTTAATAACGTATTTTTACTCCAAACTCACTTCATAACGTCAGTCGAGTGTTTGAAATAAATCCTTCTGTGAGATGATGTGGCTTCTTACACAGAATAAGGCACGCAACATATTTCATAGTATTCTAAGCAGTGATAAAGG
>NW_015625586.1:428700-453281 GCF_001515625.1 Sinocyclocheilus rhinocerous
TAAATCTTCTGTTTATTCAGCAACCGCTATAGGGATTTCCTGATTTCTTCTGCGAGGCGTATTTGGAGTTTCAGCGCGAGAGCGCCCTCTGGCCTTCAGATGGAGATTTACTACTGATCACAGAACCATGCTTCACTGAAAGATACACATGACAATCGCAGCTTCTGCCTAATCGCGATTTATCGCCTTTGGGATTTAATTTCGATTAATCGTGCAGCCCTACCTGCACACATCAACTTTTAGCCACTTGTTTAAAAACAGCAATAATCAGGACATATCCTATCAAAAAGGTGGAAAAACATGTCAAACTGCAACTCGTGTATAGGAAATGTCTCTTGTATATAATTTAGGAAGTTAACGTGATGACGCATTAACGCAAGCCCACTTCAAAAAAATAGCTCGGTAAACGCAGGTTGCATTTGACCCTATGAGTCACCCGTAGTTTTTGTTTACTTTTTTTCTCCTCACCAAACATTAGTTGAGCTTGCCTCCCATCCAGTATTGCAAAGAGCTTTGTTACGTCTGATAGAAACAAAGTCTCAGCTCTCAAATTCTATGCATTTTATCACATCACAACACATTTTGATGCTCTTACGTGTGGCGTAACAGATTTAATAAAGTTATATTGTGAAATAAACATGCATGAACATAGAACATAGAATTATACTGTATATAGAAGATATGTAAATGTATCATGTCTCGTGTAATCTCAGTCAATGTTTCAACCGCAGCATGTCAATAAAACAGCTTTTGAACAATGTCACTTAATGCATTTACCTCAGAAAAGTGATCTAGTGTTCACAGTTTGTTAGTTCACTTATTTACTCTTAATTATATATGTAAGTTTAAAAATATATGTAAGTATAAAAACTAACTTATGAGCAATTGAGTTGTATGCAAACATATCAGTTTTTATTTCAGTGTGATTATATCTGAATGTAAATGGCAGTTGAATAATAGTTTGGGCTCTGTTGTTCATTTTAACCTGTATTATTATTATGTACTAAATGAGAGGGCTTCCTGCATAGTTTACAGCATTAGTTGGGAGAGATTTTTTTTCCTTACGAAAGCCAAACTATTAGTATTGGCAGATGTCATTCTGAATAATCAGCTATCAGTATTGGCAGAGAAATTTAATATTGGTGCATCCTTAGTAAAATACTCCTGCACTACTTATTCAGTGGTGCCACAACACTGCTATTTAATCTACAGTGCAATCAGTGTAGTTGGTAGTTTAATTACAGAATGACTCCGGTTGTTATTAAATCAAAAACATACACCACAACCAGTGTAGTCAAATTTCTGGCACAAATGACTTTTGAGTCAGTTCTTTTTAGAGAATCGGACACAGACCATGGCCAATGCAGTCCGATTACAGTGAGTTTAACAACTATTTGTTTTTTTTTAGCGATCTTGTTGATCATATAACAATGTGTAATTCAGATGTATATTACTTTTATTTGTCAGTAGTATTTTATAAATACAAATAAATACCAATTAATGAATACAAATTCAATGTTACTTTAATTTGTATTTTAGTTATAGATAATTTTATTAATTTGTTTTATTGGTTTTGTTTGCCTATCTGTCTGTCTGTGCAGTTCTACACTGTGCAAGGATTGTTTTAAGTGAACTTCAACTTTGAACTCTCCAACTGAATTTAAGTCTTTTTGCATTTGCTTATTTTAGGAGCTTCTGATTTAAAGAGATAGTCCACCCAAAGAGTTACAAGCACACAGAACAAGGGACTGTATGATAGAGCAAAACCTAAGATCTTTATTGTGTAGGATAAAATGAAGATATCTCAGGCTGTTATCAGATTCTGTCATAAATTAATTAATCACATTTCATGTCGACTTAGAGAAATCTTTCACATCGATTCCCGAGCCATAATCTACAACAAACTTCTTCCGTAACAAATCATAATTACTGGGAAAATGCTCATTTTCATTGCAAATTCCAGCACAGGAACGCCTCTCTCTCTCTTTACAAACTAACGTAGTCACATTAAATGATTGTTTTCTTATCGCACTTGGGAAATGTGTGTCGAATTTTAATGAGAATTTTCCCACTCACTGTCTGTGGAAGTAGCTGTGAAATCCTGCAATTGTAATCTCGCCTCACTCTTTACTGTGAGAGAAACACATAAAGAGAGAGTGGGGAGTGATAAGAACGAAAGGGAAAACAGGGTATGGATAAGAATGTTAGCGCTGGAGATCGCTGGAAGCTCTAATTTAAGCCATGACCAAAGATGGGCAGATGAATACAAGAGCAAGCATTAAGAAGTTCCCTTCCTTCCAGCAGTGTGCTGTGAAAGTGCTAGAGAGAGAGAGAGAGGGGCTTCAGAGAGGAAGTAGGCGATAAGGTTATGGGAGAGATATTGTTTACTAGCTTATCTGTGACAAGTGTGCATGTCTTTGTGTTTGTGTGTGTGTGTGTTGAGGAAGGAGGTTGTGGAAATCTTCTGGTTTCTTATTACAGGCTGAACATCACCCTTGATTTTGGCTTTCCTCTCTTGTTCTTCCCTCATCATTGTATGTTCCCCCGCCGTCAGGGATATTAACCCACCCAGCCTCCCACATCAAAACCCTAACATTCCCCTCCTCAAACCACAACCCTCTCTGACCCAGTTTTTTGGGGTAAAGGGCTATTGTGTGCTTTTCTGAGAGTCTCCCCCTCGCGCATTCTTCATGGAGACACACGCTTTGTGTGCGCATACAGTATGTGTGTGTAGGTCTCTGGTGCTGCTGTAAGGTCAGTGGTCTCTGATCTCCAAGGCTGCTCTTCAAAAGAGAAGAAAGGAGGAGGATACAGAAATGAGAAGAGGGAAAGCAGACAGGGAAAGACAGAATGTCGAGTATGTGTGAGTACAACTTTCACAGCATGTGCTTGTAACAGGCAAATACATCAGTGCTGTTTGACCTGATTTGACTTCAAGTATTTCTGTGAACTGGATGGGACTTTTATCTTCTGTGTCTCTGTAGATATGGCATGTGTTATGTTATGTGACACTGTTCACTGTGAACCAGTGAATCCCAGGCAGGGGCTACATTTTGCTTTTCCAAACCCATAAAACAATATTACTAAAATTTGTGTATTAATAATGTAAGTTTTGTCACAGGATTATTTTGTTCATTTGTTTATTTATTTAAGAGTGAACTATTCATGTAATAATGAAAATGCTAAATGATATTCATTATATTATGAGGTAGGAGGAGCACATTTCTGGTTTAATGCTTGGGATTTATTTTGCTTTGCCAAACCTATGAAACATTATTAAAATTCTGGCTGTCAAAGGATATCTATCTATCTATCTATCCATCCATCCATTCATCCATCCATCCATCCATCTCTGTCTGTCTGTTTTAATTTTCAAATTTGTTTGTGAACTATTCATATAATAATATTGAAAGTGCTTAATGAACGGTATAATGAGGCAAAATACTTTTTTTTTTGTTTTTAGTTTAATGTTTGGACTACATCAAATATTAAACCAGAATCATACAGCCAATCCTAACAATATTATTAAAATTTACAGTTTTAGTAATATTGGAGCTGTCAAAGGATTTGTTTGTTTGTGAACTAATCTTGTAATGATACTAATGAAAATACTAAATGATATTCACTATGTTATGCAATGAAAAGAGCACATTTCTGGTTGAAAATTTGTAAAGGGGTGCAATGGGGCTTTTGGGAACATAAGCCAAAAAAGGCTGGGACACACTGTAAACAAATGAGATGGCAGACTGAGAGAGAGGGAGTGTGGATGGATGGATGAAGGGTATAGATTTGCTTTGACATGGTCATAGGGGCATTTTGCTGAATCTGTACATTGTCTGTCCCTGCCAAGGGGCAGGGCATGAGAACTGAGCGTGTGTGAGGAGCTAGAGAACCACATGAGTAACAGGGGACTCAGGCTTTAATCAGTGAATAGGATCAACAATTATACCAGGAATGCCTTAATGTATTCAGGACAAAATGTTTTGTTTTGTGCGGCATGAGCTTGTTCTCTGTATAGGAAAAAAACGTATACACTACTGTTTGAAAGTTTGGGGTCTGTACCATTTTTAAAAGAGGCCATTTATGCTCACAAAGGATGCACTTATTTGCTCAAAAATACAGTAAAAATTATAATTATATTTTATAATATTACTAAAGTAAACTTTTTTTTTTAAATTTTAATATTTTTATAAAATGTAATTTATTCCTGAGACAGCAAATCCGAATTGTCAGCATCATTACTCCAGTCTTCTGTGTCACATGATCCTTCAGAAATCAATATGCTGATTTGCTGCTCAAGAAGTATTATTATCAATGTTGAAAATAGTTGTGCTTATTAATTTTGTGGAAACAAAAAAGTTATATATTTGGAATAGAAGTTTTTTGTAACATTGCAAATGTCTTCGCTGACACTTTTGATCAAGGAAATGCATCCTTGTTAAATAAAAGTGTTAATTTATTTTTTATTTTTTATTTTTTTTAACTCACTGACTCCAAATGTTGGAAATAAAATAGATTGAAATATATCTGGTGATGATTATTATTCATTATGTAGAGGGTAAAGTACAGTAGCTCTTATGAGTTTGTGTTGACATTTCATTATTTAATTTTATCTGTCTTCTATGATGTTGATAATTGTTTTGTTTTGCAATAAATAACTTTTAGCTCTTATTAAGTAATGTTATGAATTAAAGCATAACAAACAGATTTTTGTTTTTAACTTGGCATGAAACCAAAAGGGATGTCTTGCCCCAGAAAGTCCTTTGACATATCATAAAAGTGACACAATACTAATGCTGAGGCACAATTTACTTTGTTCAAGCATGTCTAATACACACACGGGAACATTTTTATATTATTTTATGGTTGTTAGTTGAGTCCCTGTGGCCAAAGCCTGTGTGTGAGTGAGCGTGTTCAACAGGCACAGATACAAAACAAAGTCCTTTATTCCCTTTGGGAGTGAGTGCTATTTCAACCTTGAGAGAGAGAGAGAGCATGATAGAGAAAGAGAAATAAAAGAGTGATGGTAAGATGATGGGGGCATAACAGCAACAGCAGTCATTCAAGGACAGATGCTCCAGAGTGACCAGTGGATCCCTCTCGTTTTCTGTACGTCTTTTGTATTTTCAGTATGTGTGTGTACTTTGTTTCTGTGTCTACGTATGAGCAGTGGTGGAAAGAGTACTGAAAAAATATACTCAAGTAAAAGTACCATTACCTTCCAAAAAATGTAGTGCGAGTAGAGTAAAAGTACTTGTCCAAAAAACTACTTGAGTAAGAGTAAAAAAGTAGCCTATTTAAAAGTACTCATGAGTATTGAGTAGTGAGTACTGAGCTGTGGATTCTACCCCATCATAATAAACACTGTACACCGCAATTGATACATTTTAAAAAACGTTGTACATTCTGTAATTCACATTATAGTGTTTGTCATAAAGAATGAAGAATATCTTAAAATGTACTCAAGTAAAAGTAAAAGTACACAATTTTTAAACTACTCAAAAAAGTACAATTACTGATTAAAACTACTTAATTACTGTGACGTGAGTATTTGTAATTCGTTACTTCACACCCCTGCGTATGAGTCACGTTCTAAGTCTATGTTCCTCACCCCTAGTGCCTCTACCAGCATAGTGAGACACAGATTAAAGGTGAAGGGCTAGTACACATGAGCGCATGCCCACTGCTGAGGTCCTCTTCTGGGCAGGAGGAGCAGGAAAGCCCTGGACCCTCTGGTCCTGTTGAGTTGGATAACGGTGACCTTTGAGAAGAAATAAATTAGTCTGTTCTCTTCACTCAAACATGCATACTATATACTTGGGCACATTAAATGAGATATTATAATATTATATATCTCCCTTGTATTTGCTCAGACGTGGCCTAATATACATTTACATTTAGTCATTTAGCAGACGCTTTTATCCAAAGCGACTTATAAATGAGGACAATAAAAGCAGTCAAAACTAACAAAAGAGCAACAATATATAAGTGCAAATGACAAGTCTCGGTTAGCCGAACGCAGTACACGTAGCAAGGTGTATATATATGTGTGTGTATATATATATATATATATATTATACACACACACATATATATATATATATATATATATTATTGATTAATTAATTAATTGATGAATTAATATGGTCATAACAATCACTACCTGCTTTATTGGTAGAAGAAATTCAAACATTCATAAAAATAAAAAAAAGCCGAACAAGTAGAGACAAACCCGAGAGGTCACACACTCACCTGCTCACCACAGCTGTTCTCCCTCAGGGAAGATTTGTGTGGTTCAGGCTCAGTGCTCAAGGTAATTGTGTCTGCGTATGTGTGTGTGAAAGAGAGAGTTCCGTTCATTGAGTCTATTAGCACTAGGTTGACCTTTTATCGATCAATATATCTAGCAGAATACACAATGAACTATATATGGATGAATATTGGTATATATTGGTACCATATCTGTTTGGATATAAAATTATTGGATATTTAATAGTGCTAATTTCATATTTCCTTAATTTGTTTACTTTTGTTGTCATCTAACGTTCACTAATTTATTCTTTAAAAACACTTTCATTTTATACACTTTAAAAACACTTTATTTAATAACACTTGATATAATCTTAAGCAAATCTCAAAATTATTATCTATTTTTCATACTGTATACTTTAATGGTGTGAGGCCTGTAGCATTTAAAATGCTGTTTATTTTCGTTTATAATATTTAAGTTAGAAAAATAGTAATTGTAATAGTGGCCATTTATTGATTTTCATTTATGAAATAAAAAGTTGTCTTAGATTCAAATGGTTGTATCATACATTTTTCCTTTCTAAAAGATCTGGTTCTTTTAAATGGCCTTTTTAGTTAAAAGATGGGACTTTCATTCCTGCCATATTGTCTACCATATTGAGAATGGCTGTTTTTAATGAAACTCCTTCTTACACAATATATCTTTTATTAACTGTCAGTGCACATCAAAAACTGCACTAAAAATACTGTAATTATGCTTCACATACTGTATGTAATTGTTTTAAGGTAGTAACTTTTAATTATATTTGAAACTCTCTGTGTTTGTCCACAGAGTCTGTGAGCTGTGCAGTGTGGGACGCTGTCTGCCCCGTTGTCATCAGACGTCATGAGCTGGAGCTTCCTGACGCGTCTGCTGGAGGAGATCCAGCACCACTCCACGTCGGTGGGAAAACTCTGGCTCACTGCGCTAGTTGTCTTCCGCATCGTGCTGACTGTGGTGGGCGGCGAGTCCATATACTACGATGAGCAGAGCAAGTTTGTCTGCAACTCGGGCCAGCCGGGATGTGAGAACGTCTGCTACGATGCCTTCGCGCCGCTCTCGCACGTGCGATTCTGGGTCTTTCAGATTATCCTGTCCGCCATGCCCTCTCTGCTCTATATGGGCTACGCGGCCAATAAGATCTCCCACAACGAGGAATTGAGGGGCGGTGCGGGGGCCGGGGCTCCAGCCGCAAGCAACTCAGCGGGGGGCGGATACACCCAGCGCAGACCGAGAAAGATGTACTTTGGTGCGCGGCAGCATCGGCCAGGACATGAGGATGGGGAAGAGGAACGCGAAGACGACCCCATGATCTATGAAGTGCCTGAGATAGACAACACGCGTCGTGAGCTGGTGCCACCGCGTCCCAAACCCAAAGTCCGCCACGATGGGCGCCGGCGAATACAAGACGATGGTCTGATGCGAGTTTATGTGTTACAGCTGCTGACACGCTCTGCACTGGAGGCAGGCTTTCTGGCGGGACAGTACCTGTTATATGGCTTTCGAGTGGAACCGATCTTTGTGTGCTCGGATAAACCCTGCCCGCACCATGTGGACTGCTTCATCTCACGCCCCACCGAAAAAACCATCTTCCTCCGAATCATGTATGGTGTCAGCTGCCTTTGCCTGCTGCTAAACCTGTGGGAAATGATTCACCTCGGAGTGGGAACTATCCGTGATGCACTGCGCAAACAAACCGAATCAGTCGCCGATGATGAGTACCAGCTCGGCTTGCTTGCAGCAGGGGGCGTGTCTGTTGGAGTAGGTGGGCCTTCGCTCAGCGAAGGGGAACCAGGAGGCGGAGTTGGGGGCGGCGTACGAGAAGCAGACTATGTTGGTTATCCCTTCTCCTGGAATACTCCTTCTGCACCGCCAGGGTATAACATTGTGGTGAAGCCTGAGACGATGCCGTACACAGACCTGAGCAACGCCAAGATGGCGTGCAAGCAAAACCGTGCCAACATTGCCCAGGAGGAGCAGCAGCAGTACGGCTCCAATGAGGACAACTTCCCGTCTGCAGGTGAGGCGAGACCGCCTCCCATCAACAAAGATGTGATACAGTTAGAGGCGGCGATTCAAGCCTATACCTTGCAGCACCATGCTAGCAATAACCACGACGAGATGAACGATACCAATGACATCGACGAGAAGCCTCAGAGCAACATCACCACTGCACCACAGAAGGAGCGAAAGCAACAGTACAAGCATGGAAAATCTGGGAGCGCTGGAAGCAGCAGCAGCAGCAAGTCCGGAGAAGGCAAACCATCTGTCTGGATCTGACATTTGCACACACACCTGAACATTACACTCAGTGGTGCACACTATCATCCATTTCTGCAAGTTTCTTTAGACACGAAATATCATGTGCATCCCACAGATTACAAAGACTGCAAACACGTGATTCGAAAAATGCTGTATATCTTTTTGAAGTGCTTTCGGTGCCTTAAAGAAACTCCATGAATGAGATGGATTTTTTCGTACTATTTCTTGATCTTCCTAAAATAATCTTTATTACGTAGATTACGTCAAGCTCTAAGAACATTCCCTCATAATCCAGAAAAAACCCGTCCGTTTTCAAAGTTCGGAACTATTCAGTGAGTTGAGAAAGCCTTCCTATCGGATTCTTCCGTAAGAGTGATGACGCTACAATCCGATTCCAAACCAGCTGTCTTCCTTTTGCCAGTGTTAAACAATAAATTTTGCATCAAGATGCCAAGCTATAACAATGCAATGATACACCAATGCTGTGGTGGTACACTGTGGTCTTCAAGACTCAACAAACAGTCCTGTGAAATAAGCTGTAAATCTACATTTACAAACACGCAAACACATCCAGTGCAAATGTTTTCATAGCTATGGGTGTTTGAGGAAGCAGTGCAATGTCTTTCAGTTCTAGAGATTCTCTTAGTTTTGAGATCTCTGTAGTTTTCTAGCCACCAAGACTTGGGATATTCCGTTGATGGATCCACTTCCTACTCTGTTCTTGTACTATCCCCTACTGGTGAAGAAAGCATTTGCAGTCTAGTCTTATCAGCCATATAAATATATACAGGGTCCCCACGGTCCTGGAAATGACATCGAATTTTAAAAGTGTTTTTCCAGACCTGAAAAAAAGAGGAAATTAATAAAAAAAAGAAAGGTAAATTAATTTCAGTGCTCAGTTTTCTTGGTTGTTTCTTTAGATAGAAATTACTCTTTGTGAGTTCAGTCATTATGAAATTATTTTTTAAATTCTTTATCCAGTAATTGAATGCGAGTTCAGTCATTATGAAATTATTTTTAAAATTCTTTATCCAGTAATTGAATGCTGAATAAGTTAAGGGGAAAAATCATGGAAATTCATTGCTCATAAAGTGTGGAAATTCTGTACTTTTAGGTGCATATGAAACTATTTTACATTCAGATTGACTTGTCTGAAAGTCACTGTGTATTGTTGGTATTGCTCTTATGAACCTGTATTTATGGGAACATCCTCTAGCTCTAACAGACTTGATATAGCCAATCCAAGTAGCAGGTCTAACTTGGTTCAAATGGAGGTTGAAAGTTTAACAGTGACACTCTTCAGATCATGCGATGTAGATATCTAAGGTACACACAAACAGATTCATACACACTGTGTGAAGAGTCTTCCATTCTCTCTTACTGCCACATTCCAACTTGTGAGACTTTTGCCTTTATGTAGGATGTTTCAATTTGTGACAATTGCCATGAGAGACCAAATACTGTTTGTCACAAAGACATCGAGCTACTATGCAGCCATGCGGACTGAGGAAAACACGCCATAGAACACCATTGTGTATGCCTGTGTGTGTGCGCTTGCGTGTAGCTGAGGACGAGGCGGCGGGGAGTGATTGCATGAGTGCATGTGACTAGTATTTGATTAATGAATTAAAGAAAAGAAAAACCCTTTACATATCAGCATTTCGGCAGTATTTATTGATGCTGAAGATTGTGGCATTAGATTTGTGGTTTCTAAGCGAGACTTGACTTGTTTGTATTTTTAAACGTCGATTTGGTTTATTTTTTTATTAGCTTTTTTAATACACAGAATTCTATTCAACAGTGCCCGTATGATCTGATTATTACAAAATAGTTTTTTTTTAGGATTTTGTTGCCTTTAATCGTAGTAAAAACAAACTATGTGCTGTATTTGTAGTCAATCAGTGCAAATATGTTTCCCAGCGTGCTCAGTGAATCCTTTTTTTCATAGACATGATCGAATATGATTTTGCATGGAAGGGAAAATAGGAATGTTTTAGGGCAATTTCCAATGGGAAAACTCTAAACAAAAAGGATTCTGCAATGTAACAACTTTGACCTTTTCTATGTGGATGTGTGTTGGAGTTTCTAACAGCTGTATATTGGAGCGCTCCAGATGGAGTGAGTATAAGAGACCCCTCTGTCCCACATCTGAGCACCAATGAGTGTGTTTACGTTTAATGTGTGAGCGTTTGTGGAGTCAGGGTTAGCCGAGGCGATCCTCAAGAAAAACCTCTCTCGTATTTTGTCAGCTGTCTGAGAAAGAAACTGAGTAAGCTACTTTGCTTTAGAGTTTGACACATCGCTTTGAAAGCAAGCCTTCTCAGCAGGTCACAATGAAGTCTGATGGCATTCTTACTGACGAGCGTGTGTGAATGTGGAAGCATGCGTTTCTATTTATTGCCCTTTCCTGGTTATCATCAAGCCATTAATGTGTTTTATAAGACCTTTGTTTGTCCTGACTGGTATGTGTTCCTATAAATGTTGTCACTGTGTTTGAAAAACGAGGGAGAGAAAAAAATGCTTTTAATGTGCCAAGCTGGATTGTCCAGCGATGTACAATTATTTCCAATTTTGGAGAACCCTCTCTTTGGATTTGAAAATGCATGTTCAGAGCTATTTTGTTAATAAAATGAGATAAATGGCAATGCTGTGTGTCTGAAAAAGAATATGTGCATTTGGCATTTAAAGGAACCTGTGTCGATTGTCTCTTTGTTCGTCAAAGGAGTGATTTTGATGGTTTGTGAAGGAGTCAACCTATTATTCATCTCTATTTTTGACAGATGGTGTGTTTGCACGAGAAACATGGGGGTGAGCCACGTTTGTCGCTCTTACTCATGTCCAGAACATTGTTTCTTGGAATTCCCAATGGGAATGTCTTTCCCTTAAAAGGGTGTAACACAGATGCAGAAAAAACGGGTCGCTGGGCCAACATGAGCGGAATCCCCCGAGTGTGTGCAGAACAGCTTGCAAAACGTTTCAAAAAGCAAAAGTATACACCGTGCATCCGCTTATCCTCTGTAGGGTCACGAAATTGACAGCAAATTGATAAAACACAGACAACAAAGCACAAGGGTTAGGAAGAGAGATAATATTAAAAGAAGGGGGCAGAAGGTATCTCATCTTCGGCCTAATTAACACACCTGATGAACAGATATGTTTCCCATAGTTGTAGATGGCGAATATCTGCTTGAGTGTGCCAAAACATCGTTTATGACACAAATACATAAATTTGTTTGTTAGTTTAATGAAATTTTCACACAAGGTTTAATTCAAGGAAATTATTTTGGCATTTTTAGCAACACTGCCCAGCGAGCTGACTTAAAATGAAAAATATGTTATTTACTCATTCTCCACCTGTTTGAAACCTGTACGAGTTTCTGGTAACACTTCAATAGGCACCAATTCTCACTATTAACTAGTTGCTTATTAGCATGCCTATTATTAACATATTGGCTATTTATTAGTGCTTATAAAGCGCGCATTCTGCATGACCATATTCTACATCCCTAATCCTACCCAATACCTAAACTTAACAATTACCTTACAAACTATCAATTAAGCAGCAAATTAGGAGTTTGTTCAGGCAAAAGTCTTAGCTAATGGTTTGTTAATAGCAAGAATTGGACCTTAAAATAAAGTGTGACTGAGTTTCTTTCTCAGCTTGGGGATATGGGGGAGTTTTCTGGGTTCGGGCTAAATTCCGAGCTCGAAGCCCTTCCCTCAGACAGCATGCCAAATATGCATACTATTCGTTCCATCTGATTATATGTAAATGCAAACTCATTCATCATTTTTGGGTGAACTATCCCTTTAAGGGGTCACAACACAGATTCAAATATTGTCGGGAGTGTTCACCTCAAAATATTTTTATTCTGTGGAACACAAAATCATTTATATTTAACAATTTAAAAAAGTTTAAAGGGGTCATATGATGTTGCTAAAAAATAACATTATTTTGTGTATTTGGTGTAATGAAATGTGGTTTAAGGTTAAAAAAACACATTATTTTCCACATACTGTACATTATTGTTTCTCCTCTATGCGCCACCTTTCTGAAACGCGTTGCCTTCTTTCTTTGCGTGAACATTTGGGCGGTGTTATGCAAATATTCCCACACAGTGACGTAGACATATGGGGGCGTGTTTAAACAAGGCATTTTTGGAGGGCGTGGACGAGTCTTAACTTTTATAAAGAATATCTCTTTGGATTTGAGACTTTAGTCTTTGTAACTTTAGGGATCTTATCTATTCACGAACAGCTTGTAACACTCCAAAGAGAAAGGAAAAATTGAAATCGCATCGTATGACCCCTTTAAAATGTTGTGGCCATATAGTAAAATTCAATGGGGTCCAGTGTTGTGTTGACCCTTTTGACTTTAATTATATGGACAACAGTTCTTCTTTTGTGTTCCACAGAATAAAGAAATTCATACATGTTTGGAAAAATGAGGGTGAATATAGCAGAAATTTTCATTTTCAGATGAACTATCCCTTTAAATAGTAAATTATTTTGTGTGCATAGTGTACGTTTACATGCTTGTTTTCATGAAAATGTATAGTTCTTTGTCTTTGGAATCAACGTTACACATTGAATTGAACTGTGACTATATCATCTCAGATGTATATTGTGTCTTGCTGTTAGAGAGTATTGATTAGTTGATAGTTGTTTTGCAAAGGCATCTCATCGATGACTTTGTTATCTGTACAAACCTTTCCAAAAGAATGGGCTTCCACTCGTTTCTTGTCCATTGTAGTTTGATGGTACAGTTTTATGTAATAGGGGCCCATCCGTCAACACCTACTTTTATTCACACGCAGAGGAATTTCAGAACGCACAAATTGCCAAGCTGTTCTATCATAACAAGCTCCAGTGAGAACATCTGACCGCAAAAAGCCTTTCTACTGGCCAACTCACTGTCATCAGTCTATCCCTGAATGCCTCAGTGTTTATTCCACTTCAAATGGAAAGAGTCGGCATGAGTTTACATTGTACAACATTTTGAGAGAAGCCAACTAAGACTGGAATAAATGAGTCTAATAATTCTGCAGATGATTTAAAGGAATGTTTCACAGAACAATTAATATTTTGTCATTTACTCATGTCTAAACTCACAAATGCATCAAGGAGTGTTTTCAGTCAACAAGTACACTGAAAGTGGTTACCAACATTCTTCAAAATATCTTTTATGTTCTGACATGAGAGTGAGTAAATGTTGTCAGAAATTTCTTTTGGGGGGAAATCCCTTTAAGGTTTTAAGATAAAGGAGAAAAAAATTCACTGATATTTAATAATTCAAAGCAAATTGTACTTACTTTACAGTGATTGCTGTAAGAGTCATAACGTGCTCAGACAGGGCATTCAAAATTGGCACATTTGAAATTTGCCACTCTTGTCAGCTTTTACACCTCTCGTATTCTTACTCTCAGTTATGCTAACCCACATCCATGCTTCCTATTGTTTCTCAGTGTAAATGTAGTGTCATCCAGACATTTCTGCGATCTCCTAGCTGAGATCTGAGTCCTGGATTCAAGGTCTAGAGTTATAATCCAGTGCTGCTAATACAGCTATTTCTGCACACCTGAGATCAAATACACATTCACTGCTAACAACTGCTAAAGAGGACAGACTGGCACTTGTGATGAATGCAACAGAGCTGGAGGAGCACCAACAGCGAGCACGTTAAAAGCTGACTAAGGCAAGTCTGCTTAAGGAGTGTTTAGGGGTGCTGCTCTAGGAGTCATTTTCCTAATGAAATTCTTTCACAGTATACCAAGGCTAAAATAATTGCATTCGTTTTCAGCTATTTTTGTGTGCAAGATTATGTCAAAGTAGCTTAAAAAACATGATTTTTTTTTTTGTGCATGGTCATAACTGCTGCTTTGCACAGCAATATAGGCAATATAAATTCAGTGCACATTCCAGACCCATCCAGGTGGCCTGTTGTAGTCCTTAATCAAACTGTGAGGTATTCTTTAGGGGTGTGCAGTACACTGCAGGCAAGGCCTTTAACTTTAAGTGGGTTGACACTCGCCAAGGTGTATGCGAATCACACCTTGCTTGTGAAGTTTTAATAAATGTTCAAATTCGGTCGGCATAGAATGAACGTTCTTCTTGCTCTCCCGATCATCGTAGTAATGGTTGGTGATCGGCCGACTGTCATTTGGATGTTTATTGAAGGGCCAAAAACCATATAAATGGACGTTTGAACAGATTTCTAGTGCTAAGCTGGCCATGATGAGTCCTGTGCTGGGACGAACCGAGTTAAGGCCTCTCTCACGCCAAAACTTCAACAACCTCCTCAAGTATTCTGGATTCAGGAAAACGGGCAGCGGGCTGTCGCTGCCAAAGTCCTCCAGTGTGTAAAAGGCACGCAGGGATACAGGCGTGCTGTGACCATAGGAGAAGGCTGGCAACAGCAATAAGGCTTGTCCATAAGGACGAAGGCTTTCCACAAATGGACGACGACGCTCCATCAGTCCACTGTACCTGTAACATGAGGAGGAGAAAGAAAAGCTTGAATATTCCTCACAGTAATTCGGTCCCGTTAACAATGTTTTTAGGTTTTTCGGTTTAGTAAGGAATAAATAGGCCCTATCTGTGAAAAAAGAAATGCAATTTCATTGCCAAAGATAAACCCAATAATAAATGCATAAAAAATAGTTTACAGAAACTTTTTGAAGACTTTTCTTAGACTTTTTAGAGGTGACATAAATGAAGTCTGATAAATGGCCGTAACTACATACAACACAACAACACTATTTATAATTTTATAATACAAGCTATATTTATAATTTATTTATATGTATATTCATACTTTTTTGCAAGTAATTTGATATTAAAGGTACGTTGTATGATTGTAGAAAGAAAGAAACATTTTCACTCAGTTTATTAAATTGATTACATAGTAAGTATTTCAAGTGTTTACTGATCATTTAATAATAAGATTAATCCAGGACCCAAGACTGTAGAACATTTCGACTGTTTTTTTTTAAATTTTATTTATTACTAACTTTATAAATATCTTTCTTTGCAAAAAAAACAAATAGTTTTTCAGATAAGTAAACATTTGCAATCATATTCCACATAAGCTTCGGTGCATGCCTTCCCGCCATTAAAAAAAAAAAAAAAAAAACACAGTCGCCAATTGCCAGCCTGAACACGATCTGTTGTGTGGGATAACAAACTCTCGAGATATTTAATTCTATATTATCTATGCTTTACTGCTGCTTTTATATCATTGGATAAGATTTCGAAATTCAGGAAATATAATCGGTTAGCCAGTCGAGGCTGAACTACAGCAGCTATGGAAAGTATGAAAAAAATAATGTGGGCAGTTACCTAGCAAATTGTCCATTATAAAATGTTGGAAAACTTTTAATGTGGCAAAGAGAATAATGTGTATATTTAGCTAAACGCTGTCATATGAACAACCATCAGTATCGACATTGATCTCATAGTTGTAAGCCACTAATTTCGATGGCAAAAAGTGTCCTAACTAATCTAAATTCAGCTCTATGTGTTTGATTCAATAAATGGAACTGACTCATTTCAGTAATTGTACACTGTTTGCACTATACGTTTTTCGATTCACTAAATCAAGCTGCTCTTTAGGGTCATTCGTTCTTTAATTGAACTACACTGGCTGGTGGAGCTTTAGGTTTTGAGTCACTGGCTCATAAGAGTCGGTGTTGATGCACTATGGAGTGTGAGATTAGAGGAAGTACTTTGTCTGCATCGGAGAAAAATACATGTGCGACAATCTGATATATCAGCCTTAATAACAGTAAATCATCTGTCCACATAACAAATTGAATAGAAAAATGGCGCGTGGAAAGCCCTTCTTTGAGTGAGTTTAAATCACGGATTGATAATCGTTCATCCTGTTCACGATGTATTAGGCACTGCTGCATTTATAGCAGCAAGAAACTGATTATTTGTCAAAACAGAATGACATCTTATTTGTCACTAAAGCCAAACCCACAATCACAGACTCACTTCTCATGGAGGATGCTGGGGTTTGCAGTCACCAGGCTGGTTTTGTTGCCCACATCTTTCTCATATCTGTTATCCAATGGCGGAAGGTTGCATCTGAAATGCAAGGGTAGACAGAGATAAAATGAGAGAGGTACCATTTTGGCCTGTGGTCTATATCAAATACTGTGTTAAGTCTTGTACCTACATTTAGGAGCATAAAAAAACATGAATAATTATTGTGCCACCAATATTATAGGAATTATACTAATGTGAATTGATATTCTGATCATTTTGACTCTAATCTGGCCAATAGGTAACATGGGTTGATCTAATACATACCTAATGACAAACTGGGCTGAATTAATTTCTTCTCCACAGCTGCTGTTGGCCAAAATACCTCCATTCCCCACCACGGCACATGACTCCCATGTTGCATTTCCAAAGGGCTGCTCCTACAAAAACACACACTGTAACTCCGAATTCATTTCGAGAAACCATACAGTAATTCACCCTATGTTTTAATGCTGGTACACTACCTTAGCTAATATGTTGAACAGGGCTTGTGTCACCTGTAGCGGCTTTCTCCTCTCTCCATCATAGATAACATTTGACCCCAGTGGGGTGTTATTCTGTGTGACCACAGCCTTTGACACAGCATGGCATTTGCTACTCAGTAATGACCTGGAAGGAAACAGATGCTCATTCTGATGTGTTGCAGTCATGTGAAAATCTAATGAATAGACAAAAAGAAGCTTTTATATTTTTATAGTTTATAGGCCAGAAAATCCCAATATGTTTTTGTGTAATAAAGACATAAAATCGAACCTCAAAGGAACAGATCCTTTGATAATAGTTTTCATTTTTGGATGAACCTTTTCTTTAAAGGGGTCATGAACTGCCTGCTTTTTATTTTGTACTGTTCTCTATGGTCCACTTATACTGTTATCAAGATTACATCAAAACCATCATAATTTAGAAGTAATATGCTATTTTCTGTCCTGTTTTTAATCCCCCTCATCAAAACGCTCTGTTTGTGGGCGGGGCTAAAGCAGTGATGTCGAAGCAGGCGTTGATCTTCCTCTGCGGAGTGTTTATCCACACTATTACATCATAGAACATCCCACAAGCTGTCGGTTTGGCAGATTGGCTTCAATATAGGCTATGCTGTTTTTAGACTAATGAGAAAGTTTTTGAGTCCAGAAACTTACAGGATGGTGGGAGTAAGTCACACATGTGCAAGTCACAAGTAAGTCTCAAGTCTTAACCTTCAAGTCTCAAGCAAGTCCAAGTCAATTTTTTGTGAGAATCAAGCAAGTCAAGTCACTGCTTTATGTCAAGCAATTCAAGTCAAGTCATTGTAGTAGATGTCCCAAAAGGGGACCCGTAGAAAAAGGAGGAGGCCTTACTAGTCTTCTACCACGCTACAATCCATCACGCTCCGTAAGGTCGCAAAACTCTGGACTTTTGGTAGTACCTAGGATAGCAAAGTCCACTAAAGGAGGTAGAGCTTTTTCGCATTTGGCTCCCAAACTCTGGAATAGCCTTCCTGATAATGTTCGGGGTTCAGACACACTCTCTCTGTTTAAATCTAGATTAAAGACACATCTCTTTGGCCAAGCATTCAAATAATGCATCTCATAATCTTGTACTGCAGTTATATCTGATCAAATGCACATTATTATTCTTTAGTTTGGGTTAAACAAATTGTAGTAGATGTCCCAAAAGGGGACCCATAGAAAAAAGGTGGAAGGGGGGAAGAGGAAGTTAAGTAAACAGTCTGTCGCTTCAAGCTGTGTGTGTGTCGTTGATTACTATTACATGGTGTCAGAAGATTTCATAATGTGATAAATGGACACTGTGAGTACACGCCCAAGACTCATCTGACGAACGAGAAATGTTTATCGGATTGCAACGAACTTTGTATTGTTTACATCATGTCCGAGAATGAAACACCAGCGCGCGCACACACGGAGAGTTTTCATGTCAGCGCTCCTGACAAATTTGACTGTGCTGACGGCAAAGAGTGGCCGAAATGGATCAGACGTTTCCAGAGATACCGTGTCGCGTCGGGACTGAACAAAAGAGATGACGAATTCCAGGTCAATACTCTTATTTACTTTATGGGTGATGAAGCGGAGGATATTTTGAATGCTTCCACTTTAACGGCAGATGAAAAGCTCAGCTACACTGCAGTTGAAAACTGTTTCAATAACCATTTTGTGGGAAAGCATAACGTCATTTTTGAGAGAGCCAAGTTTAATATGCGCAAACAAGAACCCGGCGAGTCAGCTGATAGCTTTATAACGGCCGTCCATAAGCTTGCAGAACATTGTAATTTTGGACCTTTAAAAGACGAATTAATACGTGATCGCATTGTCGTGGGAATAAGAGACATGTCTCTTTCAGAAAAACTCCAGCTGGACTCAGACTTGACGTTAAGCAGAGCTGTCAGTCAGGTGAAACAGAACGAGATGGTAAAACAGCAGCAAGCTATTATGCGGGGCAGTTCTTCACAGACTGATGAGCAAAGTGAAGTGGATGCAGTTTCAGGACCAGTAAAAAGAAAACAGACAACGTATAACAGCAAACAACAAGCAGGATATGAGACGAAACAGACAGAGAATGTACCAAGCATGAGTAAATGTTCAAGATGTGGCAGAATCCCCTCTCATGGTTGGAAAGAATGTCCAGCTAAGGATGCTGAATGCCGTAACTGCCACAGAAGGGGGCATTTTGCAGTAGTTTGTCGTTCCAGGCAACAGGTGCAGGAAGTGTTCGAACAGCAAGATATACAGGAGGACTCCCTTTATTTAGGTGAAGTAAAAGACCACAACACAGGATGGTATACAGACATAACTCTAAATGGGGAAAACATTTCATTCAAAATTGATACCGGCGCTGCGGTCACAGCCATCCCCACAAAACTATATGACTACAGGAGGGACGGACCTTTGATGGAATCAAAGAAAAAACTGTACGGGCCCAATAATAAACGGCTACTAGTGGAAGGACAGGTAATGTGCAAATTGGAAAGCAAAGACATCTCGACCTCTCAAACTGTTTTTGTAATTGATTCACTTTCCAGACCCCTATTGGGCCTGCCAGCTATTGAGGCATTACAGCTTGTTGAACGGATTGATGCAGTCGAATTAACTGAAGAAAAGTTCAAAAAGAAATTTCCAAAAGTATTTACTGGACTGGGAAAACTAGAAGGAAACTACTGCATTCGATTAAAAGCTGATGCTGTGCCATACGCACTCACAACCCCACGCAGAGTGCCAATTCCTTTGGAAAACAAAATTAAGGAGGAGTTAGAGCGTATGGAAAGAATGGGGGTGATATCAAGGATAGAGCAACCGACGGAATGGTGTGCCGGCATGGTGCCAGTTGTAAAGCCAAATGGAAAAATAAGAATATGCATTGATTTAACCAAGCTAAATGAGGCAGTATGCAGAGAGCGCCATATATTACCTTCTGTAGAGCAGTCATTGGCCCAGCTGAATGGTGCAACAATTTTTACCAAGCTAGATGCACGGTCTGGCTTTTGGCAGATACCACTGGCGAAAGAGTGCAGAGAACTCACAACATTTATTACACCATTTGGCCGATTCTGCTTTAACGTCCTACCCTTCGGCATCAACTCAGGTCCAGAACACTTCCAGAGACGCATGTCTCTGGAAGCATGATGGAATAACAGGAATAATCTGCCATGCTGATGATGTGTTAGTTTGTGGTAAGGATAAAGCCCAACATGAAGAGCGGCTAACTGAGGTTCTGTTCAGACTTCAGAAAGCAGGCTTAACTCTGAACGAGAAGTGCTCCTTTGCACAGTCTGAAGTTTTGTTTGTGGGCCATAAAGTGAGTGCAGAAGGAATAGCACCAGATCCAGAAAAGGTGAGGGCTATTGTAGAGATGACTACACCCCAAAATGTGGCAGATGTGAGACGTTTCCTGGGCATGGCTACATATATGAGTAAGTTCATTCCTCATTTCACTGATGATACAACACCACTGCGTGATCTACTAGCCAAGCAGAATGACTGGATATGGTGCAGTGTGCAGCAAGCAGCTTTTGAAAAGATCAAATCTGACTTGGCATCAACCCAGGTATTAGCACAGTACAAACCTGATGCAAAAACAAAAGTGTCCACAGATGCATCCTCGTTTGGATTAGGAGCCATCCTTTGCCAAATGCAGAATGAGAAAGAATGGCGACCAGTGGCTTTTATTTCACGATCCCTGTCTGAGACAGAACAGAGATATGCTCAAGTTGAAAAGGAGGCTTTGGCAGTAACATGGGCTTGTGAAAGACTCAGCTCATACCTGATCGGCCTTCATTTTACTATAGAGACAGACCACAAACCATTGTTGGCCCTGTTGGGAACAAAGGCATTGGATGACCTGCCCCCCAGGATTCAAAGATTCCGCCTAAGACTCCTGAGATATACATACAACATAGTGCATGTTCCAGGCAAGTTATTAGTCGCTGCAGATGCACTGTCAAGAGCCCCTATAGTCAGAGAACTGTCAAGTGAAGAAAAGGAACTGGAAAGAGAAGCACAAGTGTTTGTGGATGCGGTACATCAATGCTTGCCAGCGTCACAATCAAAGCTACAACAAATAGCAGATGAGCAGCAACATGACAGTATCTGCAGGGAGCTGATGGAGCGATGCAAAATGGGGTGGCCAAGACAGGAGGAGCTAAAAAAAGACATAAAACCTTACTGGGTCTATCAAAGTGAGCTGCACATTGCAAATGGCCTCTTGATGAAAGGCCAAAGAGTGGTCATCCCAGAGAAAATGCAGACAGAAATGTTAACGCGGCTGCATGAGGGACATATGGGAATATCCAAGTGTAGAGCTCGAGCACAGCAGTCAGTGTGGTGGTTGGGCCTAAGCAGTCAAATTGCAAAAATGGTTGCGCAATGTGAGACATGTTTGAGACATCAACCCCAGCACACTGAACCTATGATACCATCCCCGTTACCCGGACTGCCCTGGCAAAAACTGGGGGCTGATTTATTCTTCCAGAAAGGTAAGACCTACCTCCTAGTCGTCGACTACTTCTCCAGGTACATTGAAATCGAAAAGATCCCCAGTACTACAGCTAAAGGTGTAATACAAGCACTGAAGGCAATTTTCTCTAGGCATGGAGTGCCAGAAACACTGATAAGTGATAATGGCCCACAATTTGCATCTGCTGAGTTTTCATCCTTTGCGGCAGATTATGATTTCATTCATATAACCAGCAGCCCATATTTCAGCCAAAGCAATGGGGAGGCAGAAAGGGCCGTGAAAACAATTAAGACATTGCTTAAAAAAAATCCGGATCCGTACCGTGCACTGTTGGCCTACAAGGTTACACCGCTGCAACATGGACCCTCTCCCGCGGAAATGTTAATGGGCAGGAAATTGAGATCTCCATTACCACAGGCAAAATCGCAACTCAAACCACGATGGCCGAACAGGCGAGTATTGAGAGAAAAAGACGAACAGCTGAAAATGACACAAACACGGAACTTTAACAGGAGACACAGAGCTACTGTGAGGCCTGAGTTGAAACCAGGACAAGCAGTATGGATCTCTAAATCACAACAACCAGCAACAGTGCTTGGCAAAGCAAATACACCAAGGTCCTACATAGTTCAGACAGGAACAGAGCAACTAAGGAGAAACAAAGCCCACCTTCATCCTCAACCAGAGCACTCTGTAAAAGCACCAGAGACCACAGGGGCCCAGAGGGAAACTACAATGGTTCAACCAGGGCCTTTGGTGGAAATACCAGAGACTGTGGTGCAAAGGAGAGAAGCAGAAGTGGAGCAGGTGCCTGAAACAGCAAGAACAGAGAGAGCACATACTGAAAAAGAGAGAGAGCCAACAAGAAGACAAGTGAATCCACCAAAGTGGCTAAGAGACTATGTTGTTAATTGAGCTAAGCATTATAAAGAAAAGAAAAGAAAAAAAAGTGTTCTTTTATTCTAGACTGTTCTAATATGTTTTGTTCACTTGTTCTCAGGAAATATGGTTACAGAGATGTTTAACAGTTAATGTTGCCCCTGAGGAGGGGAGATGTAGTAGATGTCCCAAAAGGGGACCCGTAGAAAAAGGTGGAGGGGGGGAAGAGGAAGTTAAGTAAACAGTCTGTCGCTTCAAGCTGTGTGTGTGTCGTTGATTACTATTACAGTCATAGCTTGGGTCAAGCAAGTCACTGTCAAGCCATACAAATGTTTGATGATTTAACTGAATTTATATATTAAAATAAGTTAAAACTACAGTAGTTATGGACTATGGGAGTTTTATTTGCAACAAAAAAAATGCAATATGCATTTTGTCCACATACAGCTGAGTTGTTAATACAATAAAAATCTAAAAAAAAATAAAAATAATAACAAATAAACTACATAGCCTAAAATGTAAATGTAACTGAAATTAGGCCAACATAAAAGCATGAAAAGTATTTAGGTACAGCTGTTTCAATATGCGTCAAACTTTACAGAAAACCATGAAAAAGTATTAAACAATTCAAGTATGATGGTTTCTATGCCACCAAATGGCATTCTTCAAACAGGCATCACCTTTGTGGGACATGAACACATCCTTAAGTTAGATCCTTCCTTTTTAACAAAAGAATAACAGCAAGAAAAATGATTAATAATTGAATCACACAAACCTTGCACCCATTTATCAGGTGGATTGACTATTGTACATTATTAATCTGTGTGTGTGTGTGTGAGAGAGAGAGAGAGAGTGAGTGAATGAGTGAGTGGGAGAAGAGAGAGAGGTGATTTGAGTGAGTGTGATTTATTAATATTTGTGAGTGAAAAGTGTATTGTTTGTTTGCATGTTCATGGTTGTACTTGCAAGTTTGAGTTGTTTTGTTTTTGTTTTGTTTTTCTGTGTATGCATGGTTGGGTTCGCAAGTCTATATGATTTTTTTTTCTTTGTGTGTGTGTGTGTATTACAATATATTTGTGCATCCCCATAAACTATCCATAGGCTTTTCTCTCAAAGTCTAACACTGAAGACCAATTATTAGACACTGTACACATGCAAATACTAAGTGCTATTGCAAAAAAAAAAAAGCTTTCTTTGTAAACATTGAATAACCATTTACAATGCATTGCACTTGTGCAAAAGGCTCATTAATGCAGACACACAGAAGCGCTCTTTTCTCTATCACGGGGACTTTTATTTTGGCGGAATGCCGTGCGTTCTTCACAGCGCCGCGCAATCGCAATCTAGTATTGCATCAGCCAACATTGGTCCTCAACGGGAATGAGCCATGCGATTCCGTGACAAACGGCAATCATACGATAATCTTTATGTTCCTTTGAGTGTTTAAGTTTGTGTGCGTCCAGAGAGAAAACCACACCCACATACATGAATGTATGCTGACCCGTCAAAGGACATAAGGTTCAAGATGATACTGCTCTGCATCAGTATTAATGCTCATCTATAATATGGCACCCCCTCTGCACATGCCTGTAACAATAAATCTGTTGAACTCGATTCCTTCTCTGGCTTTGGCGTTCTAACCGGCACACACGGATCAACTCCACCTACTTAGGAATAGCTAGCACCTTACAGTCCTTAGCCCCTCAGCTACAGCACTTGCAGAAAAAATTTATTTGACAGTGCTCACAAACTGTATTTTAATGCAGTCAAATTCTTAATAAACCTGTTTTATATTTTTCTGTTTCTGTTGTAAGACAACGGGATGAATATGAAATAGAGACTGAAATGCGGCCCATTAAGACTACCAGCTCTCCCTTAGATGTTAATCTGCACAAAAATCCTGATTCATAATCAGGACGTCATCTAATGAAATCAAATACACATAAAATAAAGACAATGGCTGTGCTGTGATTTCGGCTATATTTGCATGTAAAATAGAGTTCAAAGCGACAGAATATATTTTAACTAAAGCGCTGCTCCTCTCCGCCGCTCGCTGAACAGAGCGGACGCAGAGAGAGGTAGGTGTGTGCGTGCTGGGAAAGCAAGACCTTGCGGCAGTACCAGCGAGTCTCAGAAACTAAATAAGGTTTGTCCAAGGCAG
>NW_015625586.1:453601-454058 GCF_001515625.1 Sinocyclocheilus rhinocerous
ATATGAAGTCAAAGCAAACAGGTTTCCAGGAGCAGCAACAACTTTTGAGCATATACAGCTCCCTTAAGGAGTTTAGTTTAAATAGTTTTATTATTAGAAGGTCTTCTTTCTGGCTCTAGAAGAGGAGAATCATCAGGGCTGGACTGGTGTTAAAACTATTATATTAGAACTATTAAATTGTCCTTTGTAGGCTAGTTGCCCTAATGAAAAGCTAATTCTTGAATCCTATACTATTAGCCTAGTAAACCTTTATAAAATTGCCTTTATTTGAACCAATATTTAATAGGCTATAACTATCCTATAACAATTTTCGTGACAATAATAAATATCATTAACCATATTTCTACAGTGATGTATGATAAATAGCCTATGTGGTGCTGTGGATTAAACTGCTTGTTTACAGTAGAGTTTTGTACAGTTTACCTCTACACTTCGGTTTACATGGTCGGTGCTATTC
>NW_015625586.1:454512-455174 GCF_001515625.1 Sinocyclocheilus rhinocerous
AATAGAGCGGCAAACGTGTCGCGCTGCAGTCGTTGTCAGCGCTGTGCAGGCGGGAGACACCGGTCCGGTGTGGTCCAGCTGTTCTCTTGCGATGCGCGGTTTAATCAGGTAACTTAGTGCCGTTTCATCACTTGGCTTTTAGCAGGGGCGTAGATTACACGGGGGACGTGTCCCCCCCACTTTTAATATAACGTAAATTCGTCCCACGCACTTTTTCGGGCAAGTGTGTTCGCATAGAGGTTTTCAAGAGCCGGTGTGAATAAGCAGAAGAGACTTCTTTATAAAACATTAAAAATCTTACTGTTCAAAAACTGTTGACTGGTAGGTTATATAACATTTCTGTCCCCCTCACTTCTGAAATGATGGCTACGCCCCTGGCTTTTAGTGTTTGTTTCCCATGCGCTACGGTAAAGCCGAGGCGATTAAAAGATACCCGCAACTCTAGTGTAAACTAGTACAAAGACATTTTTTATCGCTCATATCTTTTGGACTGAAATAGCGCAGACACTAATATGTGGGAGCTTGGTGGGATTTCGGCAATCGGCACATGGGGAAAAGCTGGGTGCTCCCGATGGCCAATCAATTCTAAGTCTAATTTTCCTTTCCTCCACAGCCAATCACGTCGGGCCCCCTCAATCCGCGGGCCCTGGGGCTTCAGCCCC
>NW_015625586.1:458933-481075 GCF_001515625.1 Sinocyclocheilus rhinocerous
TAAAAAAGGTTTCTTGAGCAGCAAATCAGCATATTATAATGATTTCTGAAGGGTGTGACACTGAAGACTGGAGTAATGATGCTGAAAATTCAGCTTTGATCACAGCAATCATTTTAAAATGTATTCAAATAGAAAGCAGTTATTTTAAATAGTAAAAATATTTCACAACATTACTGCTTTTGCTGTACTTTGGATCAAATAAATGCAGGCTTGGTGAGCAGAAGAGACTTCTTTATAAAACATTAAAAATCTTACTGTTCAAAAACTGTTGACTGGTAGGTTATATAACATTTCTGTCCCCCTCACTTCTGAAATGATGGCTACGCCCCTGGCTTTTAGTGTTTGTTTCCCATGCGCTACGGTAAAGCCGAGGCGATTAAAAGATACCCGCAACTCTAGTGTAAACTAGTACAAAGACATTTTTTATCGCTCATATCTTTTGGACTGAAATAGCGCAGACACTAATATGTGGGAGCTTGGTGGGATTTCGGCAATCGGCACATGGGGAAAAGCTGGGTGCTCCCGATGGCCAATCAATTCTAAGTCTAATTTTCCTTTCCTCCACAGCCAATCACGTCGGGCCCCCTCAATCCGCGGGCCCTGGGGCTTCAGCCCCACCTAGTCCTTATGTTAATCCGGCCCTGGGCAGGGTTGCCAGGTTTTCACAACAAAACCCGCCCAATTGCTACCCAAAACTAGCCCAATGGCATTTCGAGGAAGACTCCCCGTTAAAAATAGCATTCTGGGGGGTAAAATACATCTTTTTGGTGGGGTTCCCCTGGTAAAATTCGCATTCCAGGGCCTAAATATCACGTTATCGGGGTCGCTTTAACCCGCGGATACGAAAAACAACCCGCGGCAACAGTGATAAAGTAGCCCAATTCCGCGGGAAAACCACGGACTTGGCAACATTGGTCCAAGGGGTCTGAAAAGGGGTCCGAAAAGTCGCTAAATCTAGCGACAAAGTTGCTAAGTTGGCAACACTGTGTCCACGCTCTTACTGCTTGCCTGTTGCGTCACTTGGTTAGGTTGCGTTGCGTTCAAAAACAAACAGATATTTATTAAACAAAAGACAAGTTATTTCAAGTCATTTAACTTAAGTCCGAGTCAAGTCTCAAGTCATGAATATCAAGTCAAATTCAAGTCAGGTCTTTTATGAATATTTGTCAAGCAAGTCTCAAGTCCTAAAATTTGTGACTTAAGTCTGACTCGAGTCAAGTAATGTGACTCGAGTCCCCCACCTCTGCAGGCAAGCATATTTTGGGGCACTTAATGAACCTCACATGGAAGAAGATTTCAACTTCAGGACTCTCTTCCTGAGAAACCTCCATCCTGGGGTAAGCCACCACCAGTGTTGGGCAAGTTACTTCCAAAATGTAATACATTGTATATTACTAGTTACTGTCTTTTGAAAGTAATTAGTTACATTACAATATTACTGTCTCTACAGTGATAAAGTAGCCCAATTCCGCGGGAAAACCACGGACTTGGCAACATTGGTCCAAGGGGTCTGAAAAGGGGTCCGAAAAGTCGCTAAATCTAGCGACAAAGTTGCTAAGTTGGCAACACTGTGTCCACGCTCTTACTGCTTGCCTGCTGCGTCACTTGGTTAGGTTGTGTTGCGTTAAAAAACAAACAGATATTTATTAAACAAAAGACAAGTTATTTCAAGTCATTTAACTTAAGTCCGAGTCAAGTCTCAAGTCATGAATATCAAGTCAAATTCAAGTCAGGTCTTTTATGAATATTTGTCAAGCAAGTCTCAAGTCCTAAAATTTGCGACTTAAGTCTGACTCGAGTCAAGTCATGTGACTCGAGTCCCCCACCTCTGGTTTTTATACAATGACCTCTTATGTCAAAAGATCCAGGGAATTTTGTTTTCTCAGTTCATGACCCCTTTAAGTAAGCATTTCTGTAGCATATTTGTCTGGTTCATGTGATCCATAATCAACAGAACAATACTTTTACTCTTATCCAACAATGCTTTGCCACAGATGCCTCAGTTTAACCTTTATGAGAACATCTCATGGTCCGCTCTGGGATACTGTTTTACCTGAATCTTTTAAAGTTTGCCTCGTGTTTTTTCCATTTGTGTGAGTAGTTCTCCAGTGCCTTGGCAATTAATACATTGTCTCTGAAAGAATTAAATGCATACAAACAGAAATGACATACTGTGGTGGTTCACAAACATGTGCTTCATGAGATAGAGATGCATAAAGTGATTTCAGATTTAATTGTTTAATTTCTATAAGAGAAATGACAGAAATGTAAACATGAACGATTAATTTATAGACACAAACCTGAAATAATTATATTCTAATATGACTGAAATTAATAAATGAAAATATGAAAATAAATAAAATGTATAAAACATTAACTATCTGGAGGCAGTTATGTTTGGTGTCTGCTATGTATAAAAATCAGTCATTATGTGCTGTGAAAGCTTACTTGCTGCATCCCTTGCTAGATTTTGTTTCTGAGCTTTTTTGAGGAATCCTAGATGAAGGGTGAGGGATTACATTACTGTAGAGAAAGAGATTTAAAATGTACATTTACTCTACATTTACATATAGGCATGCTTGCAGCCAAATTTTTCATGTTTAAACATAAAATTTGTTCTCTGAATGACTAATTTGCTGTTCAAAATATTTCAGTTTAGACAGTTTGCAAGAATGTTTGGCATTCGTTAAATGAAAATGATCGCTGCGAAACGCTGGCGGAGTGAACGAGTCTTGAGTTGTGAGCCCGCGCGGGCGCATCCTCCACCGTGTTGGCAGATAAACATCTTTGGACTTTTAGTAGTTTAGTAGTTAAATTTTCACAAAATCATGCTACAAACATTCGTAAGAGCACCAGACAAAGTTATCATATAGCCATGGTTATGAAAACTATAACAGTAGCCTATGTATTGTTGCATGAATAATAAACAACTTATCAAATTATCCACCCCTAACCTATTGTATTGCATCAAAAGTATTAACACATTTTGATGCAATAAATATGGTATGATTTAACAATGTTCATCCCTCCAAAACAGAGAAAACATCTTTCACAAACATCTACATGTCTGTAATGAGCTTCCCTCCTCTCAGCGGAGACCAGGACAGCTAGATAAGCCCCAGAGTCAGATCCCCAGTGAAGACCTCGTCTCCTAGACGGCCATCGGGACAATAGGGGTTATTTTAGCACAGTTTTTAACCCCACCCCAGACTTCACTCATTATCAAAGCCTGGCTACAGCCATACTTGCAGCTCACATAACGGCAGATAAAATATCAGTAACTATTGGCTTTATCAGGAGAACATTAACACAGTTAGTTCCCGTGTCCTTGAATTTGACAGGCTGTGCAAAAGTAATATTTTGTGTGCTGCAGACAACCTGTCTCTGTCTCACTACATATTTCTCCCTTCATCTCCCTATCTTAGTTTTCACTTTCTGTCCCTCCCTTACTTTATGTTACACCATATCACAGTGTTTCCACTACATTCATTCTGCCGTGGCGGGCCGCCACACTAAAAATCATCCCCGCCCTGGCTGCAGCTTTTCAGTGGCATCATAGTGACGCCGCTCACATCATTCACAGTCGGGTAATTAGTGGAGGAGACAGAGCAGGACTTGAATTTCGGCACAACTACAGGGTTATGTTTTGCACCTTATTGCATGTAAATGGCCAAATACATACACAATTATGTCAAAATACCCATCTTGGCAAGTGTTCACGTAAACACAGTCGGTTTATATTAAACATAGTCTGTATATAGGTTATTAAGTGAATGTAAACTGTTGAGAAGCAAAACGCACATGTAACAGTATATTAGATCCATGCATGAGGTCTTAAAAGAGACAGCAGCCTAAATAAACCTGCTGCTGTCTGTGTCATTACTGTTTATTTATACAGTGAAGACTTTCCAGTGTTATTTTACAGTTGAATTGTAGTAATTCTGTACCTAAATATTACTGTTAGACCGACCTGGAAAACTTAAAGTACTGTTAGTTTAATTTGTATCTTGTTAATGTTTTTGTTTAAATTCAAATAAATTCAATTCTGAGTTTGAGTGCACATGATTCTTGGGTGGGGAGGTTTAACCACCAGGGGGAAGGAGGCATGATCCACAGGAAACTGTCCTGCCACCACAACTAGAAAAAATCCTACAGGAAACATTGATATCATACATATCACTTTCTGCCTCCCTTGCATGCTGTTTGCAAAATAGAGCCAGGCGTCTTTGAGTTGAACCCTCAAGCGTCATGGTTAAACTACGCTGATTAGAGCTGAGAGTGATCCTGTGGTGTAAATGTAGTATTTTGTTAATTTGTTTGAAGTATTTAATTTTACATTTCAAGAAAGATGTTTTATAAAAAAAAAGAAAATTCCTCTGAGCAGTTCACATATCCAAACTTCAGTAAATCTAAACACAAACATCCTTGTTGAAAAGAATCCTAAAATTACCTTCATACTTCAAACAAACTACCGTGAGAACTATAATCTCACACAGGTGACCTTTGACCTTCCAAACTCAGGATATAATCTATTTGTAGGTTTACCCTTCATGAGGCCTATGTAGCTATTTAGCATTTTAGCGTTACAGAGGTGATTCACCAAAATCCACTTTTATTATACTTATCTTCAACTAAAAATTAAAGACTTAAGTTTGTTTCCTGTAATTTGGCATCTAAATAACAGAAGCCTAATTCACATTACCTATGATGGAACAATTCTGTGCCGCCGTGAAGTTCTCAGCAAGTTTAATCTCCCACATGCCTTGTTGTGATTAAAGGCTACTGTTGCCAATGTAACAGCACACAATAAGGGAAAGGTCACAGCCATGACAGAAAAAAACAACAACATTACCCTCAGTAATGCCATGGATAATCATTTATATATTTCCTCAAGCAATGTAAAGCAAGTGTTAAAGCATGTTAAATAACTGATACAAATAGACACACAATATAATATTACACTAGAAACCACATTTCAAAATGTAATGTCAGTCTGACTGACAAAATACTCAGTATTTTCAGTAACCTGCAAATGTTACTTTGAAGAACTATTTTTAGCTGATCCAACTTCTCTGAGCTTTTCTATTTTTACCCGATCCAACTTCTCACAGTATTTTCATATCATTAACATGTCAAGATTCAGAATGCTCTAACCTAACGCAAACTGTGCTTATCGGCTGTTCAGTGCACTTGTGTTCCAGCTGACTTGAGAGCGAGAATGTAAACAAATTACATTTATTATGGAATTTGATAATCGATTATGATGACTGTGATCATACGCAATGTGTTACAGAGACTGTCTCAAAGATTGACAAAACAAATGTACAAAATAAATTAAGAAAGATCATCCTGCCAAATTTGAATTTCTGCATTGATATGCATACATTTTTTATGTTCATTTTCTTTTCATTCCCATGCAATTGCAGTGTATTATGCATATAGAGGAATGTTTGGAGAAAATACACTGTGTTTATTAAGTGTTATGTAAGAGATAATTTGCAATCAGCCGGTTATTATCACAAAATAAACCTTGACAAGATGCAACAATATTACATTAATATTATTCAAGGGGTCATTATGATGCGATTTCAATTTTTCCTTTCTTTTTGGAGTATTACAAGCTCTTGGTGCATAAAGAAGATCTGAAAAGTTGCAAAGACTAAAGTCTCAAATCCAAAGAGATATTCTTTATAAAAGTTAAAGGGGTCATATGATGCTATTTCTTTTCATTCCCATGCAATTGCAGTGTATTATGCATATAGAGGAATGTTTGGAGAAAATACACTGTGTTTATTAAGTGTGATGTAAGAGATAATTTGCAATCAGCCGGTTATTATCGCAAAATAAACCTTGACAAGATGCAACAATATTACATTAATATTATTAAAGGGGTCATTATGATGCGATTTCAACTTTTCCTTTCTTTTTGGAGTATTACAAGCTCTTGGTGCATAAAGAAGATCTGTAAAGTTGCAAAGACTAAAGTCTCAAATCCAAAGAGATATTCTTTATAAAAGTTCAAGGGGTCATATGCGCGATGCAACGCAACGTGTAAAAAGAGTATAAGTCATTATAATCCATAATTATGTCCCCACTGGATGCAACGAATGCCTCGTTTATAATGGGTTTTCATGTTTTTGAATCATCGCTCCGGCCTGACAGGGCATCATCACAATATGGTAAGGGGCGTAACATTTCCGTCTCACGCTTGAGGTATTCGGCCAATCACAGCGCACTGGATAGCTGGCCAATCACAGCACACCTCGCTTTTTTAGAACGATGAGCTTTGTAAAAATCGACGCGTTTCAGAAAGGCAGGGCATAGAGGAGAAACAATAATGTACAGTATGTGGAAAATAATGTGTTTTTTTAACTTTAAACCGCATAAACACATTTCATTACACCAAATACACCAAATAATGTTCTTTTTAGCAGCATCATATGACCCCTTTAATATTAATACTGAATATCAATGCAATTAATAAATGAAAAGCAAGATGTTGCAGTTGTTTTTGTATAAAACAAGAGTTACAGCATTGCCATGGGCGGCAGTGAATCTGACTACTAAATACTGCGACTGACCAATCATAATTATGTTTTATAGAGAGCCATGTAATAGATGCCATTTAGTTGTTAATTTAATTATCTTTGGTTAATTTGAAGATGGTTGTTATTCATAATAGAATTGATTATGTTTCAGTCAGTAAATGTTCTGTCCCATGAAATGCAAAACTATATTGCAGCCTATAGCCTATAAATCATGATTTACTTGTGGATTGAGTTAAAGGTTCTTTTCATTTATTAAATATTCAAAATTTATTATTTTTTATTTATTTTTTAAAGGTCAGTCAGTTGATGTTTAAAAAGGCAACTAAATCATTAACAATTATTGTAATATAGCAAAACGATACATTTGCCTTAAATACAATTCGCACTGATTCATCACATGCCAATATATATGCTAAAATATTATTGATACACTGTATATGCAATATCTTGGTAAATATTTTTTGTCTGTATATACATACATAGAGAGAGGGATGTCTCTGAAACAATACATGAAGCTTTTGAATAGCTAAAGTTAGTGATCAAGTCGAATGACTTAATAAGCATTTGAATTTAAGAGATCAATGTTCAGACAAGCAAAAGAAACTTTCAATTATTTACTAATGTGAAATGCGATACAAAACTTTACTGAAACAGGGTAAACAACAAACATCTAAAGTCCCATTTTAAGACCTTTCCAGCATTCTAAAACATTGAACCATTTTCCCAAAAGTATCGTCTTGCTTTGCTTTCATGAAAATCCCTTTATAACAAAGTAATGTAATCTTTTACTAATCAAATGTCTGTGTGTATCTGACAGTACAATGATTAACGTGGCCTTTGCTTACTAAAAAATTATTGGTAACTAACTTGACAGAAAAAGACTTCATTTCAGTCTTGGTGGCCAGCAGACCGCATCGATGTGCTGTAACACTCAGGTATTTTAAAGTTCACTCTCCAAATAGAAGGATAGATAAGATACACACAGGCTGAAATGGATATACTCACTTGTTAGAGAGGAATATCCAGAAGGCCACACTGCAGAAGGAACACAGAAGGATGATAGGAAGGAGCCAGAGCATAAGAGTCCTCATAACGCGCATCCACTCTCACGCACAAGCTTTGGCGCACACATAGCCGCTGACATGCATGTGCTCTCGTAAACGCTCATTTAAATGTGGATGTTCCCGCTGCCAACGACTTCCTCTTGTGCTCTGCCGTCCTCTCCTTATTTTATCCCTGAGTCTGTTTCTTGACAACTGCACCCTTTTCTTTACTCTCTCTCTCTCTCTCTCTTTCTCTCGGACTGTTAATCTCCTCACCCTCCCTCCCTCCTCTTAATGTAACTGCCACTTGCTCTCTTTTTCCTTCTCTTTTCTCTACTGACAGGCCTTGGCTTTTTATCACTTCTCTGCTGCTTTGCTCTTCTCTTATCTATCAGCGCACTTTCTTCTCGTCTTCTTGTCCTCCACTTTTTTCTTGGCCGCTATGTTCCTTTAAGGCATCTTTGTTATTTTTCCATGCTTCTCCACCTCATCCTTCCCTCTGTACTTCCTTGTTTTGTAGGATCTGCTCAGAGTTTCCTTCTGTCCGGTTCCCTAGAAATCTCAAACTGTGCTTCTGCATTCTCAACCCCCTCCCCCTTTCGCTCACCCTGGGCACAACTTGCTTGCCCCTCCCTCCCTCCCTATCTCACTCTCACACACACACACATTCTTTTTCGTTCTCTCTCGGGGTAATACGAGTGCCGAGTACAGAATTAGTCCATGGCAGCACCTCATGACTGGAAGGAAGGGTTGTGTGCTCTAGAGAAGGGTTTTTCCCCTTCATTTCAGCCAATGATGGTCAAAGAATGCAAAGGGCAGTGGCCAATCAAATGCTTGTCTGATGTGTTTTTTTTCCATACTATGCAAGTCAGTACCTTTATGATATGTATGATATTCAGAATATGAAAAAAATAAAAGTCATACAGGTTTGGAAAGACATGGTGAGTAAATGATGATGCTAAATGGTGAAAGATTTCCATCGGATCAATGCTCTTATACACAAAAACACAGGACCTTATGGAAGTCATATTGATGTCATAAATATGGATTTTAAAGCAATCAGGCTCAAAATATAGATGGATACATCTTGGTTAAGAATTGAGAATGAATATAAAGAAACTGCTTGTAAGCTCATGACGCACTGTGAGACATTTCCTTTGTGGTCTTCATATGATCCATGGCAAAATGTTAAAAACAGAAATGACTATACAGCACAATTATTGTACTGAATCATATTTTACTGATGTTGAGTAGTTGATATTTTGAGCAGTGTGACAATGCGACAAACTTCATCTAAGATTGAATAAAAAGAGTGTGGTAAACAGTTCAGTACCACACTGAGACCTCAGAAAATCCATCACTTTAAAACAGTCACTGATAAATAGCCCAGTAAAAGCCTGTTGCATCACAGTACAAATACTGAGCAATCCTAATTGTGATTCCAAATGATGTTCCTATTATGTGAACCATCAGTAAATATTTTATGTGCTTTGAATTTTTTATCTGCTTGACCACACACATAACAGCTTTTCAAGCTGTTTGCTGCTGATATACTCTTGATCTTGCAGTGAATTAAACTAAAATAAAAGTGTCTCTTTGGTTGCATAAAGATGCATGGTGATTAAATAGAATTGATGATGATTATGCAGGTGATTTCACAGGTTTTATGAAGTTCTATAGTTGGCGTTTAGCAATCCTAATTGTGATTCCAAATGATGTTCCTATTATATGAACCATCAGTAAATATTTTATGTGCTTTTAATTTTTTATCTGCTTGACCACACACATAACAGCTTTTCAAGCTTTTTGCTGCTGATATACTCTTGATCTTGCAGTGAATTAAACTAAAATAAAAGTGTCTCTTTGGTTGCATAAAGATGCATGGTGATTAAATAGAATTGATGATGATTATGCAGGTGATTTCACAGGTTTTATGAAGTTCTATAGTTGGCGTTTCTTTATCCTTGATGCCTGAAGGATGTTTAACAGATGCAGAGGCATGAGAGTAACCATTTTGTACCATTTTTGGACTTTGTAACCATTAAAAAATTACTCTATATACTCTATACACTAGTATAAATGTGTGTAGTATGACTGTAATCTGAACATACTACATTGGTCATATGACCTTCCAGCGTCAGTTGCATTGCTTTTCTGCCATTCACAGCGCTTCTCCTCAGAATCTCACTGGAAGGTCATCCAGGGACTTTTTAAAGATACCTTTGCTGTTGTATCAGTACTGTGAATCCAGATATACTACTCTTTTAATGCACTGTTTTCTTGCTGTATAGTAGGGAAGGAAGGCAGGCAGAGACATTGATCTAGGCACAGGATTTTAATAAATTAAATCAAAACAAAACAAAAGAACAAGAAAAGCACAGGGGAATAAGAGCATTACAGAAAACAATGATTGTCAAAGGCCAAGTGAAACACTAGGGCTGTATATACACAAGGGAGAACAAAAGCAACCAATGAGTTACTATTGGAACTAACAAGTAGTGGGTGTGGTCCAATGAGTGGCTAAGGCAGACAAACAAGTTACACACTGCGGATGGGGCAGAACACACACAGGGAACATGTAACAGAAGTATGCATATTCAAATGCAACCCTTGATTCAGGACTGTTGCTGGTTCAGGAGTTTAATTAGGGTTGGAGCTAAAGTAGGGCGCTATAAAATCTGTTTATTTTTTCCCAAATTCCATTTTAATTTTTCTGGATTCCATTTTTCCATTTTATTTTTCTGGACTCCTTTTTAAATGATTAAATTAAATTGTATTAATCAAAAAGCATGTTTAATTGATTAAAATCATGAAACTTACAATTTCACATGAATTTATTAAAAGTTTAACAAAAATGACATATTAATTTTTTCTCACCATTTGTTTTATTTGTTACCAAATTATGTGTTTTACATGTCTAATTATTGTAATGCATAAAAACAGCTTAATTTATTCAAATTGATTCTTACAATAGCCTTATGAAATGTTTCCCTCAGAAATTATGTGTTGTATATTTAAATTTTTCTGGTTATCAGAAAAATTAAACAAACTTTATTTTTTGGCAAACAACGGAGATTTACTTTTAAAATTAAATCATGGAAGAAATGTTTTGTGGTTATTCCTTAAAAAATTAAGTTTTAATAATTTTAGTGGTAGTACATTCTACTGAACATAAGCTAATATATTTCTCGCACAATGTCTTCAAACCAATTTTTTTTTTTTTTGACGGGATGCATACCTTTTAAGTTTCTGAGTGTGATATAGTTTCTCTCAAATGAAACGGTAAAATGCTCATGGAGTATTTATATACTCATTTAGTGAGATGGCAGACGCTGAAAACATCACAAGCGTCACACCTTATCCTAGACTTCTCTGTTTGCTTCAGCCCCGAACTCTGTCATTGTTTGGATTGTTTATTGTGTATGACCTTACCCTGTTTTTGGATTACGTTTGTGGATTACCCCTTCAATAAATACTACGTTTGGATCCTCAGCCTTCATGTCTCTGTGGAGTCTGTGACAGTTTCCATATTTAAAGGCTGCCTGACTTACTGATACTTCTATGTGAGAGACTGTTCTTGTGTTTGCATCACTATATGTAGAGAGAGAGAGATTACATGTTGTGGCTATAGTATTTTAATGTTTATGGATTAGTCCTATTGTAAGTGTCACAAATGCTGTCAAATGAGCTTAGAATATTGATCCTGGAATAATTATTAAATTACTAGTTAATAGTTATGATTTTATGAGTATGTGTGTCAGAATCTCTTTTTGATTAAACCCAAAGAGCTTCAAACTTTGATTATGCTGTTTGTCAGCCAATTTGTGCATGTTGATTAAATATACAAATTTCAGTGACAAAATCTTAGTTGCAGCAGCTCATCTTCTCTATAAGAAATGTCTTTCCAAACATGTTGTTGTTATAATGTATAACGAATTGAGAATTTTTGTTGCCTTAAAGGTGCTGTAGCAAAGTTGTTCTCACTGAATACTCGATTCTGATTGGCTGGCAGGTATTCATTTAAAAGGTTTAATGCACAGATAGTTCCAAGTCAGTTTAATCACTTCCCTTAACGTCAGGTGGTAGTTTGCCTTCACGCCATGCGTTAAAAGTGCACAGCTAGTTGTGCGTTATCTCAAACAATGCCACAGGATGGAGACAAACATCAGAAACTGGCTGTCCTCATAGAACCATTTTTTAGTAATATGAACACCACATATAACTGCTTTAGGTGTGCAAGAATAAATACAGATATTTGTGTTTAAGTGAGTTAAGGTTTATTCATATTGCTCAGGGAAAGGGAAAATCTATTTTTAGAGGTGCATGAAAAGATAATTCACCATGACAACAATGTTGCGCTCCTCCTTACGCACTTTTGTGACTTGCCATACATTATATATATATTATTTATTTATTTATTTAAAACTGTGTATTCATGAGCATTTGAATTTAAGGCAAGTTATAGGAAAGGTATGTTGCTAACTCACAGCATGATTGATTTACTGTTGTACGTACTGTACCTGACACAAACCCACAAGCCCAGCTATTTATTAACTGCTCTCTGAAGCTCTTCTTTTAAAAACAAGTGTATGAGTACATTGTGAAAAGATAATTCACCATGACAACAATGGCAAACAGCAAATATGCCAGCATGAGGGAATACCACCACTTGGGATTATGAATGTGAGAATGCATTTTAGAAAACTTTAAACAGAAAATAAGAGAGACTTTCTGTACCTTAGATTTATAATTCCTAATATTATTAATAAAATAAGCTGTTAAAACTTTGGAATAAGATTCAATTGGTTAACATTGCAATACAGTATCATGACATTACAATGAATAATGCTATAATTCTATTTATTAATCAAGGTTAATCAATTTCTACATATAAATTTCAAAATGTATGAATTTTTTGCCAGTAAAATCCTGTAAATTCTACGGTAATTTTTTTACAGTGTAAAGTTCACTATGTAAAGATTGCAAACAGAAAATGTTGCATGTCAAACATGACAAATATTATGTGTATTCTAACACACACACACACATTCATTGTAACTTCTGCTGGGGCTTTGCGGCAAGCCTTTTAGCTCACGCCCTAAAAATATGCACAACAAGCTGTCTATTTCTGAGCATCATTTCTGAAATTGGGTCGGATCGAGGTCGGGTCATATTCACACCTTAAAGGGTTAGTTCACCCAAAAATGAAAATTAGGCTGTGTTTTACTCACCCCCGAGGCATCCTAGGTGTATATGACTTTCTTCTTTCAGACGAATCCAGTCGGAGTTATATTAAAAATTGTCCTGGCTATTTCAAGCTCTATCATTGCAGTCAGCGGGTGTTGCAGTGCTTCAGTCCAAAAGAAGTGAAATAAATCAGGAAATGTTGTAGCATGGCAAATATTTCATGACAAATATTATGTCCATTCCACTCTATTCTATTCCACGTTCCTCCTTTACCCTTCAAGAATTTCATATGCAAATAATATTGGCTGTGCTTGTTCAATTGTATGAATCAAGTCCAAGTCAATCATATCTCTGAATATTTTTTGAGGTTTTAGAGAAAGTTTTGCTTTCACCCAAAAATGAACATTCTGTCATTAATTACTCTCCCTCATGTCGTTCCAAATCCACAAGACCTTCGTTCATATTCAGAACACAAATTAAGATATTTCTGATGAAATCCAAGAGCTTTCTGACCCTCTATGACTTTATTCAACTATTTCTTCTCTTCTGTGTCAGTCTTCGACGCACGTTCATGACAGTACCACGATGATGTCACATGGACTATTTTAATGATGTCTTTATGACCTTTCTGTGCCTTGAACGTTTCAGTTGGGTTGCTGCCTATGCAGGGTCAGAAATCTCTCATCATTTCATCAGAAATGTCTTAATTTGTGTTACAAAGATGAACGAAGGTCTTATGGGTTTGGAACGAAATGAAGGTGAGTAATTAATAACAGAAATTTCATTTTTGGGTGAACTATCCCTTTAAAGTTCTGTCTGTTCGTGAACATTTGCATTGAAGGCAGTGGCCCTAAACTTTTTAAGCACAAGATCCCTGACCTCGGACAGCCCAGATTGTACTTCCAATTTGGGGCCTTTTATTTAGTATTTTAATTAGTGATGAACCGATCATGATTTTTAATGGCTGATTCGGATATTGGTTTAATTGTTTTAAGCAAATTAATTTATTGTTTATTTGCTCTATAACAAGCAAACTGGCCTTAAACAAAAATATCTATAGCCATTTAGAGGCAACTACTGCATTTTAATCACGATCCAAACAAAGATGCTACACACATGTTGCATGAGCAGTTGTTTTTGGTTTGGATTAGATTGTATAATTTCAAGATTGTCAAGGTTTGTTTTAGGTTTTGTTGGTGTTCATGTCTTTTACTTTGTATTCATGCTCTTAGTCTAGTTCTGGTTTGTAATGTGTTCCTTGCTCCTCATATGATCATGTTATTTGCTTCCCTTGTCTGTGTGCTATGTTCTAATTGGTTCCTTGGTTGCATGTGTCATAATCTCATTGGTTATCATGTTCATTAGTTCTGTCTTCTCATTGGTTGGTTCTTGTCATGTGGCCCTCATTGATTGATATAAGTATTCCTCATGTTGCCTTTGCTCCTGGTCTTGCTTTGTATTGTGTACCTGCTGTTGGTGAATTGTATTTCTGTTCATGCCAAGTCAAGTCTGTTCAAGTCTTTGTATTTTGGATTTCACTATGTTTCAATAAATTGCACATGGGTTCATCCTCAACTTGCCTTCAGTGGACTAAATCGTTACTGATTTAAGCAAAAACAGAACAGTCTAACTTTATGTCTGTGGAATTATGCTACATAAAACATCTGCATGAAACAAAAACCGCAGACGGGCTGATTGAGAGTGCAAATTCAGTCTCTGACAGCAGGTGGAACGGCAGCAATACAGCCTTTCCTCGATTAGGTTACCGCTGTAAACAAAGCAAGGCTGCACTTATAATATATATATATATAAACACTACTTTATACAATATTTTTCGGAAGACAGTCATTTCCTCTCAGTGACGCATTCATTTAACCCCTCAAATTAGTATTTATATTTCTTCCTGTGGTGAACAGTGAGCTTGCGCTGCCTACAGTATTTTCTCCTCTTTGTCTGTCTTCAGTGTCTCTGGCACTGGACTGTTTACAGGGCGTAGTGTATGTTTCTTTATCACTGTCCCACTAGCTCCCGAAAATAACAGAAAAATAAGTACAAAAAATACAGTACAAAGACTGCAGAAATGAAATGTATTTTTGTACTGTTATTTTCGGGAGCTACTGGAACAGTGATAAAGATCTACTAGTCAATCACGATTGACAGGAAGGTGACCATTGACTTAAGGCGTTTAACACAAATGTATGGTTCTAACTCCAACATTATTGATTTCTTGTGGTATGTACCAGATAAAAATAAATGCACTCAAGCACAGTTATTTATTAACTGGTCTCTGTAGCTGTTCCTTCAAAAACACATGCACAAGTAGATCTCCAGCACACTGAACTGAAATCTAGCATCAAGAAGCACTGAAAGAGGAATATCCAGGTTCAGTGTGGGGAGATCAAGAACAACACAGCCTTAGAATTTCTTAAGTACACAATCTCATAATACTGTTCTTTAAAAAAAAAAAAAAAAAACAGGAAGTTACCTGCTGTTCAGCATGAGACGTGTCTGGATTTGCTCTTTGTTCTACACCTGTGGATTGGATCAAGTAATGGGTTGCTCGCTCCAGGAGGTGAGATCAAGCAGTCATTCAATGAGAAACCATGATTCACAATGTAGTCATGATCTCTCATGATTTCTGTTTTGCTATGATAATGGTTTTATGCAGGGGATTATGACTTTGAATTGCAATTGGAAAAGAACCTCATCACTGCCATGGCGGGATGTGCTCAGATCCCCTGTGCATTTACTACTCCAGTGAGAGTGTATTCTGCCCAAAAGATCTGGTTCAGAGGCAGCCCTGAGTTCCCCCGCAGCCCACCAATGGTGGAGGAAAAGGACAAACTGATGTGGCCACTACTTTCCCCTGAAAAATGAATGCAGTGTTATTCTGTGGGACTTCAGTGGGAACGAAAGAATCGAACGGTATGGGCTCATGTTAAAATGGAGAACAAATGAAACTCACATTTATGACGAGAGGGTCAGAGTGTCTTATTCTACTGGTACGTATGTTTGACTTAAAGCAGCATATTTAAACTCAAATGGAGAATTAAGAACTAATTTTGTAAAACTATATGCTATCTGACTGCCATCAGTGTCGACTAGACTAGAATAATTTGTCACATTCTTGACCACTTTATTAATGGACATTTTTATAAATGTTTCAGCTATTTAGTTGTAATGTTGCAATGTAAGTGAGTGTCTGCATTCAGGTAAATAACACGGTTAGCTCTTATTTTTTTCAGCAAAACTGAACATCAGTCTAAACACTGAGGTCCTTGTAGCTGGAAAGCAGGCTTTTATAACTTGCACACTTCCAGATTTTGAACCCAACCGCTGGGTCAAAACAACCCAATAGCTGGGTTTGTCCCTTTTTTAACCCAGCATTTTTTAGAGTGAAGGGACTCAGCTCAAAGAAGCTTTATGATATCAGATATCCAAGGAAAATGAACACATATTTGATATTCAGCCAACAGCTCCTTTACACGCCTGTCCCTGAGGATCATCAAGCAGAGATCACATGTGAAGCTACATTTGGGGAAAATCTGAGTGCCAGTGCCACCATGACTTTGAAGGTTCACTGTGAGTGCAGTTACATTTCACATCTTGATTCATTTATCACTGAAAAGCTTTTGATAACTCTATCTCGCTGATAATGTTTCATGATTGTGTATCATGCAGCTCATCCTCAGATACTGAACAACTCTGCATGCTCTCTGCAACAGGATCAGCTCACTTGTGTGTGTCAGTCAGGGAGTGCCTTTGCCTGATATTCACTGGCCTCTACAAAACAATGCTGATTTGAACATGGTCAGAGCATCAGACTGTCACATCACTGTAAAAAGCACCTTCACAATGACTGTTGAGGACCTTACCAGAATTGGTTCTCCAGTGTGTGTCAGCAGAAATGAACTCGGTCAGACAAATATGACTCTTCCAGTAAATATGAATGAAGGTAAGCTGATAAGCAGGCACTGTTATATTTTTAGTGTTGGTTATGAGGCATATTTCAGTGTTCCAGCATGAATTTTTGTGTATTAGTGTGTTTACAGTAAAAGAGGAAGCATAAAATGGGCAATCTTAAGAATAACATGGGGAACTGAAAAGCAACACGATGCTCATGAAAACACACAGACACTCATGTTTGACGTGGTGAAATGTTACTGCCTGCCTGAACTGTTTCTCTTAAAACCCACAACACTATTTGCACCATTAGTAAAAATATATCACATTCTGCCCATGTGTACTCATATTTTCATGAAATCTCAGAAGAAATACAAAATGTCACTAAAACAAATGTTGTCTGTTGAAACCCCTGCAAACAAGCCTGCACTGGCCCTTTACGGGCCCACTTAGGGCTAGCCTAAGGGCCCCCAGTGGGCTGCCCAGAGGGCCCCTGAGAATTTGCTCATTGGCAAAACATTGGCCCCTTAGCGCTGGCCCTGCTCGAGCAGCCCTCACTAGGCCCACACTATTAATCTACAACAATACATCGGTTTCATTTTAAACATTCATTTTACATTTAGCATTTCACTTTGATTTAATTGATACTGTACAGTGCTTGATCTGTTTTAAAATCTTTGCATCTTTGGTCACATAGGTCTTAGAAATGCATATAGGTGGACAATCAAAGGCCTGGTGATTGAATTATTCATTACACTGACATTCTGTGCGACTTGTTTTTGGCAAGTAGTCTTTATCATTCAGTTTGCTTATATTTATCACATATTTTTAATGCTATCATACAGTGCTGACACAAATCAATGTAGGGTTTTTATTAGGCATCTGTTCACTGTTGTCTCATTACGATTTAATTTGCAAATATAACTGCCTACTTCAACATAACCATGTATTGCTGTTTCTGCAGGATGAAAGCAAAATACCAGAAACTAGTGATGTGACGTTCGACACCGAGGCTTCGAAGCTTGGATCAAAAAAACGAAACATCTCACAGTGAAGCACTGTACCGGAGCTTGATTCGTTTAGCCAAAACCACGTGATCTGTGACGTCCGAAGCTTCGTTTTCGCACACACCCACGTGACTGCTTCGTCTGCTGATTCAAATAACGCGAACCACTCGCGCAGTTTCAAGTGTCCCTCGCGTCTTTGAAAAGAATAAATCATAATACGAATAAATATTTGCATGTATATTTTTCTGCATGATCATTTTGTATTAATTCCTGGTTCACAGACACTTTAACTAACCAATCTTCTATGATAATCTTCCGTTATTTTGATCATACAGCCTTGCCTATTTTTTCCACAAATTTATTCACAGACTAATTTACTCATATTGTGTAATACAATGACTGACATGAAGACTTATTTATATAGACTTCATATTTTCTTTGCTTTATACAGGATTTCATAGCACAAACTAATTTATTATCTGAAACATGGCTGGGTCGCGTCTGGGACGCAAAGGCAGCTTTTTCCACCTTTTGACCACAAGATGTCGTTAGTGTGCACCGTCTTGAAAAGCTTCGAGTAATGAACCTTTTTACGATACAGTTGAGGGGAAAGCCTTGGTGCTTCGCAAAGCTTCATTTTCCCATCACTACCAGAAACTAAAAGAGGTGCCCTACAGCTCACTGGAAGAGGGAGCAGAGACACTTAACACTGAAAATGACAAAAACACCATGAATCAACACTGTACTGGTTTCCTTGAGCAGCATTTATACTGCCATTTTCAGAGATCTGCTTGACTCAAATTAATAAGGCACTTAAATTCTTGACAATTGGTTTAGTTCCGTTATTCTTTAAAATGGTCATGACCTCCTAGTATTTTCAGCCAACCTTTTTTAAATGACTAATGCCATTCTGTTGGTGTTCAGAGCTTTTTAGACTGACGCAGAGTCATTTCTTATGCTGGTAGCATACCAAATTGATTAATCTGAAACAGGTTAAACTCTCAGGGACAGCAGTGCTTTGTGAAATGTGCTGTAACATAATTCTATGTTAAAACTGTGTGCCATTTGGAAATTGTGTTCCTTTGACAGTGTTGTAAGAATAATTTCTAAAGCTTCATGTCCTGCGTTGACCCTCAAAATGACCCCTCTGTCTGCATATACATCCATAAACACACTCTGGAGACCAAAGAGCTGTAGCAAAGTGTATTTATTATCACTTAGGTGAGCTGAAGAACATTTGGGGCAGGAAAGACGACGATCTTATTTCTTTGTCTCTTCTTCCTTGGAAAGACTTTTAATGATTTCCTCTTTCTTAGACTGCAGTCTCTCCTCACGACGTTTACGTGCCTCACGGGTCTTCGTACGACGAGCCTCCGCCTGATCACTGCAGGGTAAAGGGAAACAGATTAGCACTGCTCTCTACAGCAGAGTCAGACCATGTTTTATCACATTTACAGCTAATTGCCATAGAATATTCCACTAATTTTCCACTCAATTCAAACGATTTGATATGAAGCAACTGGTCAGTGTATTGATGTGGTGCACACTGGGTAATGTTATTTGGACACTTACGACAAGAGCTTCTTGCGGGCCTTGTCTGCCTTGAGCTTGTGAATGTGCTCCATCAGGATACGTTTGTTCTTGAACACGTTACCCTTCGCCCTCAGATACAAGCTGTGGTACCTGAAGGAGAAACAGAATTGTTATTCATTTATTAATTTGTGAATCCACACTTTCAGACGGTATGTTCACTAAATTGTTAGTAACAAAAAAGGGATCTTGCCAAATCAATGTGTTGACAATATCAGTTATAAAATCCTGCTATACAGTTACTGAGTATCACTGCACAAAACTTAAAATGAAAACACGAGCTCACATGTGCCTGTCGATCTTCTTGGCCTCTCTGTAACGTCTCAGAAGTCGTCGCAGAATACGCATACGTCTCATCCAGCACAGCTTCTCTGGCATACGAGCATTAGCCGTACCCTTTCTCTTACCTGCAAGCAAACACAGCCAATCACAACACAGCCAGAAAAGAGCTCAAGTATGAATGTCCACTTTTTACTGCCCTGGATTCCAGAACTATCTTTTTCCCCATTAATTTGCAAGACTGCATAAAGTCATCCTTTGGATTGACATGATTCCTGTTCTCATGGCAATAGCAACTAATAACCAAATGCCATTAAACTGGTACACACCAACGCCCATATGACGACCCTTCCGCCGTGCCAGGGTATTCTTGCGGCATCGAGCACGAGAGTGAACGGTTACAGGCTTCTTGATGATCAGCCCATCCTTCACCAACTTGCGAATCTGCTGCCCTAAAAGATTTAAAGGAAGATAATTAGTACTCCATGGCAAAAACGGATAGATTTCTCACCAAAGCAGAGAAAAGTACTGAAGGAGATCCTAATTACTTACGAGAATTGGCATTGGCAATCTCATTGGTTTCATTTGGGTCCAGCCACACTTTCTTCTTGCCACAGCGCAAAACGCTGGACGCCAACCTCTTCTGAAGCCTGAGCATGCTGGAGAAAAAAAAAAAGACAGTTTTAGATCAATCGCATAAAATTTGATATTTAGAACAAAATTACATCATTTACAATTTCATAAGTTTAATTGAACAATTTAAATATTACTCCATCCATGGATTGCAACATAATATACACTGCAGCCTAACAAGTTGTCTTTCTTTTCTTTACATAAAAAGGCTACAGCATTGTTTACACAAGTACAAAATAATTGCATCAACTACTATATTATTGTATATGATATTATAATATAGACCTGTCATCTTACTCAAATCTAGCAAAATATGGAAAGATGAGGCCAAATGGCCTTCTATCTGCTCCTGTTTTTAGGATAGGCAGGCCGTCGAAGTGACCCTAGTCTATACGGGGCATGTTTGAGCATGTTGAGCACTGCTAACCGGGCTATAACGTTACACACCATATGGACTTTTGCCACCGAGAGACAAAAATACAACATGGTAATGTAAAGGAAACGCACATTAAAACAAAGTACCACATAATGATGAACGTTTGCTAGAAACCTTTTACTGTGTACAATGTAATAGAATCCAGACGTTACTATTGCTAATATCACGACGCAACATGGCGATTATACGCATATAGCCACGTCACACCATAAATCGTCTTCAGACGTTTCATTAACCGTTTATTAAAAAGTGTAGACTGTCTACCTCGAGTTAGAACGTTTTTCTTAGTTAGATTCTTGAGAAAAATCGAGTATTACACGTGTAAAGAAATTTACCTCATGCTGTTACTCAGCGGAAGTTGAAAGAGGCTGTTAATGCTGAAGACTTCGCGATTATACAGTTATATTCCGAGGAGGAGGGGTGAGACTACTACACAGGAAATCAATTACAACAAAAGTAGATGGTTATGACAAATAGTTATAAAGGCATTAAATGTATTTATTCAATGTGCATTCAGTACTTTAAACAATTCTATTATAACTTCATCAAGTAAGAGTATTAATATACATATAAAGCATAATACGCCTACCTCGGCAACAGGAATGGTACGGTCCACAAATGATACTGCTGGGAACTGTAGGCAGTGGTATTTGTAGGCTAGTTTTTTAATGCTGTTTTATGAAAAGGCCACACGAGGACAGCATTTTACCTGTTGAAAGATGAGAACTTGTGGAATCTGTAGTAATGTAGTAGTGAATTCGTATTTGACAGATCGGTGATGTAAAAATAAATACAAAGTGCAGTATTAGAAGAATTAATGAGAATGTGCAAATAACTAGAAAAGTGGCATACTGTAGTCTGGGTAGCTTCCGTCTTGATTACTGGTTATTTGAATATCCTCAGTCTGTTTAGTCGTTTTTTATTCGTCTTTGACTGTTGAATGAATAAGAGGTCAATGCAGGAAACCAGGTAGGTAGTCTACTTAAAAAAATCTCATAATAACCCAGTCATTTTTAGCAAACAGGAATACAGATTAGACTGATTAACACAAAAATATGTTACATACACTATATGGACAAAAGTATTGGGACACCCCCTTCTAATGAAAAGGTTTGACTACTTTAGTAATTTCCATGAGAAATTAATAAAGACTCATCACCAAACACCAATGACTTGTTCATACACTAGCCTATATGGACAAAAGTATTGGGACACCCCCTTCTTTAGAATAGAAAAAGGCACTTCCAAAACTGTGGCAACAAAGATGAAAACATAATTCATGTCTTTAAAAATTGTATTTCCATCTGTCTCTGTTGCAACAGTCTTGGAAGTGTCTAAAATTACTGTACCCATATGTACACGTCATTGGTGTTTGGTGATGAGTTTTTGGCTCAAGGTCTGCATTTAAAGTCACACCAGAGGTGTTCAGCTGGGATTTCTTCCACACTGACTGGATCAATCAATTTTTTTTAACCTTGCCGTATATACAGAGGCATTGTCATGTTAGAATAGAAAA
>NW_015625586.1:481927-483973 GCF_001515625.1 Sinocyclocheilus rhinocerous
AATCACAAAATTTTTGACATTCAGTACAAAATTTGTAGTTTCATAAATTTAACAACTGAAATTAATACTCGTTTATTTAGCCATGAACTGCAACATAATATTCACTAATGCCTAACAAGTTGTCTTTCCTTTCTATGAACTTGCCACCGCAATAGGTTTACACAATTAATTGCATTTATATTTAATCATTTAGCAGACACTTTGGAAGCGACTTACAAATGAAGACAATGGAAGCAATCAAAATCAACAAAAGAGCAATGATATGCAAGTGCTATGACAAGTCTCATTTAGCCTAACGCAGTACACGTAGCAAGGTTATTTTTTATTATTATTTATTGCTAATATTAATAACAAAATAAACCGGTCATCATACTAAAATCTAGCAAAATATGGAAAGATGAGGCCAAATGGCCTTCTATCTGCTCCTGTTTTTAGGATAGGCAGGCCGTCGAAGTGACCCTAGTCTATACGGGGCATGTTTGAGCATGTTGAGCACTGCTAACCGGGCTATAACGTTACACACCATATGGACTTTTGCCACCGAGAGACAAAAATACAACATGGTAATGTAAAGGAAACGCACATTAAAACAAAGTACCACATAATGATGAACGTTTGCTAGAAACCTTTTACTGTGTACAATGTAATAGAATCCAGACGTTACTATTGCTAATATCACGACGCAACATGGCGATTATACGCATATAGCCACGTCACACCATAAATCGTCTTCAGACGTTTCATTAACCGTTTATTAAAAAGTGTAGACTGTCTACCTCGAGTTAGAACGTTTTTCTTAGTTAGATTCTTGAGAAAAATCGAGTATTACACGTGTAAAGAAATTTACCTCATGCTGTTACTCAGCGGAAGTTGAAAGAGGCTGTTAATGCTGAAGACTTCGCGATTATACAGTTATATTCCGAGGAGGAGGGGTGAGACTACTACACAGGAAATCAATTACAACAAAAGTAGATGGTTATGACAAATAGTTATAAAGGCATTAAATGTATTTATTCAATGTGCATTCAGTACTTTAAACAATTCTATTATAACTTCATCAAGTAAGAGTATTAATATACATATAAAGCATAATACGCCTACCTCGGCAACAGGAATGGTACGGTCCACAAATGATACTGCTGGGAACTGTAGGCAGTGGTATTTGTAGGCTAGTTTTTTACTGCTGTTTTATGAAAAGGCCACAAGAGGACAGCATTTTACCTGTTGAAAGATGAGAACTTGTGGAATCTGTAGTAATGTAGTAGTGAATTCGTATTTGACAGATCGGTGATGTAAAAATAAATACAAAGTGCAGTATTAGAAGAATTAATGAGAATGTGCAAATAACTAGAAAAGTGGCATACTGTAGTCTGGGTAGCTTCCGTCTTGATTACTGGTTATTTGAATATCCTCAGTCTGTTTAGTCGTTTTTTATTCGTCTTTGACTGTTGAATGAATAAGAGGTCAATGCAGGAAACCAGGTAGGTAGTCTACTTAAAAAAATCTCATAATAACCCAGTCATTTTTAGCAAACAGGAATACAGATTAGACTGATTAACACAAAAATATGTTACATACACTATATGGACAAAAGTATTGGGACACCCCCTTCTAATGAAAAGGTTTGACTACTTTAGTAATTTCCATGAGAAATTAATAAAGACTCATCACCAAACACCAATGACTTGTTCATACACTAGCCTATATGGACAAAAGTATTGGGACACCCCCTTCTTTAGAATAGAAAAAGGCACTTCCAAAACTGTGGCAACAAAGATGAAAACATAATTCATGTCTTTAAAAATTGTATTTCCATCTGTCTCTGTTGCAACAGTCTTGGAAGTGTCTAAAATTACTGTACCCATATGTACACGTCATTGGTGTTTGGTGATGAGTTTTTGGCTCAAGGTCTGCATTTAAAGTCACACCAGAGGTGTTCAGCTGGGATTTGTACTTGGCTTTCTGCAAACCAGCCAAGTTCTTCCACACTGACCGAATTAATCTTTTTCTTTCTTTTTTTTACCTTGCCTTATACACAGAGGCCTT
>NW_015625586.1:484912-489450 GCF_001515625.1 Sinocyclocheilus rhinocerous
GCAAACACCAATGACTTGTACATATGCGTACAATCATTTTAGACACTTCCAAAACTGTGGCAACAAAGATGAAAACATAATTCATGTCTTTAAAAATTGTATTTCCATCTGTCTCTGTTGCAACAGTCTTGGAAGTGTCTAAAATTACTGTACCCATATGTACACGTCATTGGTGTTTGGTGATGAGTTTTTGGCTCAAGGTCTGCATTTAAAGTCACACCAGAGGTGTTCAGCTGGGATTTCTTCCACACTGACTGGATCAATCAATTTTTTTTAACCTTGCCGTATATACAGAGGCATTGTCATGTTAGAATAGAAAAGAGTCCTGTCCAAACTGTTGCTATAAAAATTAGAAGCACATAATTCACTAGCATATCATTATATACTTAAACTTTAAGATTTGTACTCATGGAAATTACTAATGTAGTCAACCCTGTTAATTAGAAGGGGGTGTCACAATACTTTTGTCCATAGTGTATAAAAACAGCAACAATGGCCTACTGTGATGGGTCATTTATCGTTCATGTGGAGCAGCAATGCGCCGATGCCATTATGCACAGTAGAGTGGGGAGTAGAGCAGCCATCGTCCATCTCATAGTAATTTCGATTCGATCAACCAATCGGTGCGAAGACAGTCGACTAGCCCCGCCCCATCCATATCTGATTGATTGATAAGCGAAGGAGGGCGGGGCTTGTCCCTCCGCTGAACAGCTGGAGACTAGGCTCGCTGTAGTTGCGAAGGGAGAGGGTTTGTGCTCAACGCCGCCAGAGCTGGGGGCGCAAGAGCGCAGTGACAAGCCATCTGTAAGCCACAGGAAGGAGGAAAACCACCTTCGTCTCTTTTATTTTACCTTTAGTTATTTTACAATGCATAATAAACTGAGAGCAGGCTCTAAATGAAACAATAAAACCGAATTTAAAGTTTAAATCAATGGTACAGGAGGGAATAATGTCCAGGACGCCTTCCACCTCAACCCAGGAAATCCAAATGGACATGTTTGACCACCACGGCTCTCACGCTCAGGTAAGAGAGACACTGTACTGCTCATAGACAAGTGCATGCAACCAGTGAAATACAAAATACAACCCGCCGCCCGCTATTTAATAATGACTGAGTGAAAAACAGGTTTTGTTTACGGCGAGGATTAGTCGTTATCAGCCGTAGCTCGTGTAGTGGTTACTTGGCAACAAGACGGCATCTTTGCGCTCGCCACAAGGTCTTTTAAAAGTGCGCCGCCAGGAAATAAGCGACTGAAAGTTGTTTGTGTGTGAGCCAGATTGTTTTGAATACGGATATTTGTTTGGGTATAAAGTGCATTTCCTCCGGTAATTATGAGATAACATTATTTCATCACCTAGCCCCTCTAGACAGCTGGCCTACTAGAGTATTGCATTTTTTATGACAGTCTGTTCTGTTGATAAGTTATGAACCATCACTGTTAAACAAGAGATCGCTTTTTTTAAAGTACGTCTGATAATTAGAGCAGGGCTGATCTCATGAGCCGTTTAACGTTAAAGTTGATTAAAAGTGGTGTCTGACACACTGAGTGCTGGAAAGATGATGTCAACATAAGCTATAAAACGTGATGTCATCACATAGTGCTTCCACCGTGGGGATTTTACCCCAAACCACGCCCACATGGATATATTATATACATTTACCAGACTATCTATCTATCTATCTATCTATCTATCGGTTAAAGACCAGATGTCCCATAATGGTAATGGCATCAAATAAAATTTACCAAAGCGATTTTATATACAGCATATTAAATGCAAGTAAAGTGTCTGTTTCAAATAACTTTTGTGAAAATAAAATGTCAAAATATGGGTGAAATAATGTTCCATCGCCATTCAGTGTAGCCAATATATTTATGTAAAAATTAATCAACATACTTATTCTGACCTGTACTTTCAAATGATTAAAAACTTCTTGCTAAAAAGGGGTAATTGGTAAAGATCTATCTATCTATCTATCTATCTATCTAATCTCTTACTGCAGCAAGTGTGCAAAATTACCATTTGCTGCCAAAAAAAGTAACAAAAATGCCCCAAACAGCTTCCCGATCACCATTTAGTTGGATTCAGTTCTGCTCACAAGTTTACATATCCATTGCAGAATATGCAAAATGTGAAAATTGCATGTTATTCTTTATTTGGCTCTGTCCTGAATAAGCTATTTCAGATGTTTACATATGCCTCACAAGACAAAATAATAACCGAATTTATAAAAATGACCCTGATCAAAAGTTTATTGTGAATTGTAATACTGTGTCATTACCTGGATGATCCACAAGTGTTTATATTTTGTGATAATTGTTTAAGAGTCCCTTGTTTGCCCTGAGCAGTTCAACTGCCTGCTGTTCTTCAGAAAAATCCTCCAGCTCCTGCACATTCTTTGGTTTTCCAGCATCTTGTGCATATTTGACCCCTTTATCAGTGACTGTATGATTTTGAGATCCATATTTTTACACTAAGGGCAACTGAGGAACTCAACTATTACAAAATGTAAAAACATTTTCTGATGCCTCACTCTGGCTCTGCCCTGTTCTCTGTTTGTGACGGTTAAAGACCAGATGTCCCATAATGGTAATGGCATCAAATAAAATTTACCAAAGTGATTTTATATACAGCATATTAAATGCAAGTAAAGTGTCTGTTTCAAATAACTTTTGTGAAAATAAAATGTCAAAATATGGGTGAAATAATGTTCCATCGCCATTCAGTGTAGCCAATATATTTATGTAAAAATTAATCAACATACTTATTCTGACCTGTACTTTCAAATGATTAAAAACTTCTTGCTAAAAAGGGGTAATTGGTAAAGATCTATCTATCTATCTATCTATCTATCTAATCTCTTACTGCAGCAAGTGTGCAAAATTACCATTTGCTGCCAAAAAAAGTAACAAAAATGCCCCAAACAGCTTCCCGATCACCATTTAGTTGGATTCAGTTCTGCTTACAAGTTTACATATCCATTGCAGAATATGCAAAATGTGAAAATTGCATGTTATTCTTTATTTGGCTCTGTCCTGAATAAGCTATTTCAGATGTTTACATATGCCTCACAAGACAAAATAATAACCGAATTTATAAAAATGACCCTGATCAAAAGTTTATTGTGAATTGTAATACTGTGTCATTACCTGGATGATCCACAAGTGTTTATATTTTGTGATAATTGTTTAAGAGTCCCTTGTTTGCCCTGAGCAGTTCAACTGCCTGCTGTTCTTCAGAAAAATCCTCCAGCTCCTGCACATTCTTTGGTGGCGGAGCTATCAAAATAGGGGCAAGACCCTTTTGGGGTATAGGGCGTGTTTGTTTTGGTGATTTCAAATATCAACATTGGCTACCAGAAATCCCTTACTCTGCCTTTAAACAATTCATGGTGTTTAAAGATGGTTGTTAGATTAAAACATTTAATGTGTCTATTATATGTCTTTGGATGCTGTGTTGGGTAAAAGTACAAGTGGTGGCAAAAATACAAGAATGTTATTTTCAATGTTGTTATTGTGAACTAAAACTGTTGTAGTTATTGAAATGAAGATTAAATCAAATAAGATATAAATAGTACATGAAACTTAAGCTTAAAAGAAGAACTACAATTACTGAAACTAAAACTGAAATAAAAAAATTAATCTATATAGGAAAAAAAACTATAGAAAAAATCGATATAGATAAAATAACGTAAGCTCACAACAAAATGACTAAAACTTAACTAAACTTAAACTTGACTTAAAATTAAAATTTAAAATAAAACATTTTATGGAAATAAACATAAAGATTGTCAAGATTGTATTATTATTATTATTATTATGTAAGTATTACTAAAACAACATTATTTTATAAGGTTCCAAACCAGTTATGATTAAAGGGAACAAGAGAGTAGCAAAGAATGAAAGACAAGGTATCTCAAACATAACAGGTTAAAGTCAATGTCAAATGTTGTTTTCAAATCATTTTGCTTTTATAATCAGATGTATTTCAGAGTGAAACACATTCAAGAAGGAAAATGTAGTGCAGAACTTGATTTTATCCTGTAGCAATAGATCATTACAAACAAGAATCCAGTCAAGTCCTAGTTGCATTTCAGTTTTTTTTTTTAAAGACACATAACACGTTTCTCATGTTAATCTTGAGTACCTATAGAGTAGATCATCTGCAAGCTGTAACATCTACACAAATAAAACAGGAACAAAAACTTTTTTGACTTAAATTAACTATGGCTAAAAATCAGATTCCTTACATATTCGATCCAGAATCGGATCCCAACATCTTCCTAACTTGAATGAAGCACGTTGATGGGTGTGGTCTTGCTCTCGCACTCTTCCGGGAGAAGTGCCCATACATGGAATTCTGCCCTTTATGACGTCATATAGGGCCATACTCAAAAAAAAAAAAACCTTTTAGAAATTTATACGAACCCTGAATGAGTGTATTTGGCACAGAAATACTCCGTCATACGTCCAACTTGAGACTTTGGTCATGTTTTGCATGAGAATCCAACTCTTTTGCAGTGTAAATTAAGAATGAAT
>NW_015625586.1:489460-533486 GCF_001515625.1 Sinocyclocheilus rhinocerous
TATCTATCTATCGGTTAAAGACCAGATGTCCCATAATGGTAATGGCATCAAATAAAATTTACCAAAGTGATTTTATATACAGCATATTAAATGCAAGTAAAGTGTCTGTTTCAAATAACTTTTGTGAAAATAAAATGTCAAAATATGGGTGAAATAATGTTCCATCGCCATTCAGTGTAGCCGATATATTTATGTAAAAATTAATCAACATACTTATTCTGACCTGTACTTTCAAATGATTAAAAACTTCTTGCTAAAAAGGGGTAATTGGTAAAGATCTATCTATCTATCTATCTATCTATCTAATCTCTTACTGCAGCAAGTGTGCAAAATTACCATTTGCTGCCAAAAAAAGTAACAAAAATGCCCCAAACAGCTTCCCGATCACCATTTAGTTGGATTCAGTTCTGCTCACAAGTTTACATATCCATTGCAGAATATGCAAAATGTGAAAATTGCATGTTATTCTTTATTTGGCTCTGTCCTGAATAAGCTATTTCAGATGTTTACATATGCCTCACAAGACAAAATAATAACCGAATTTATAAAAATGACCCTGATCAAAAGTTTACACACCCTTGAATTGTAATACTGTGTCATTACCTGGATGATCCACAAGTGTTTATATTTTGTGATAATTGTTTAAGAGTCCCTTGCTTGCCCTGAGCAGTTCAACTGCCTGCTGTTCTTCAGAAAAATCCTCCAGCTCCTGCACATTCTTTGGTTTTCCAGCATCTTGTGCATATTTTGTGAATTGTAATACTGTGTCATTACCTGGATGATCCACAAGTGTTTATATTTTGTGATAATTGTTTAAGAGTCCCTTGTTTGCCCTGAGCAGTTCAACTGCCTGCTGTTCTTCAGAAAAATCCTCCAGCTCCTGCACATTCTTTGGTTTTCCAGCATCTTGTGCATATTTGACCCCTTTATCAGTGACTGTATGATTTTGAGATCCATATTTTTACACTAAGGGCAACTGAGGAACTCAACTATTACAAAATGTAAAAACATTTTCTGATGCCTCACTCTGGCTCTGCCCTGTTCTCTGTTTGTGAATTGTTTCGGAGGACGGTTGATGTATGAATGTACACCTGTTCCATACAGGCCAAAAAAAAAAAAAACCTTTTAGAAATTTATACGAACCCTGAATGAGTGTATTTGGCACAGAAATACTCCGTCATACGTCCAACTTGAGACTTTGGTCATGTTTTGCATGAGAATCCAACTCTTTTGCAGTGTAAATTAAGAATGCATGAAATAGCATTTCCCCCCCCTTTAAGCTTTTAGTATATTGTTAATGTTTACATTTAATTTCTGCATTATTTTAAGCATTTCTTTACTGGGAATGATGCAAACAAGCGAATTATGCACAGCAAGACCAGGATTGTGCCTTAAGGAACTATAAATTGGGTTAACTGATTTTATATTGACTTTAATAATATTGAAATGCTTTATCTAAGGTAAAGAAGTATTTCTTGTGTCTGGCATATACCACAGTAACTTGCAATGGCAGTGCTCAATTATGCCTTTTTTGTGACCATAATGTTGCATATTTGACCCCTTTATCAGTGACTGTATGATTTTGAGATCCATATTTTTACACTAAGGGCAACTGAGGAACTCAACTATTACAAAATGTAAAAACATTTTCTGATGCCTCACTCTGGCTCTGCCCTGTTCTCTGTTTGTGAATTGTTTCGGAGGACGGTTGATGTATGAATGTACACCTGTTCCATACAGGCCACTTTCTGCGTGTGGTGTGTGGATGATTGTTTCAGTAGTGTTTCTGATGGCTAGGCTGTATTTATATAATGGACTTTATATAATGCGGTAGTGTGAATGTGTGTGACCTGTGCTGTGGAGAGGTGCTCTATCTGAATCATGTCTATACATAACTGTGAGGAGGCGGAGTGTTGAGAAACGAGTGTGTATGTGTGTGAGAGCAAACCGGTTGAGTACAGAAAAAAGTGCATTTCCTAGTTTTGTTGAATAAGAATAAGACCATAAGTGGGTATTTAATGTAGTTTTTAATTGGATTGATATCATTAGCCAGACATGGTCAATTAAGGACATGACACATAATTAAACTTCATTAAGTCTTCTCTTCTCTTCTCTTCTCTTCTCTTCTCTTTCTGTGATGAACTAGTGGTGACACTGTGTAACTCTAAAATCCTTCCCCCTGCCCCGTGGCACAGCTTTTCCTCCTTAATTACCTAATTAGCCTCAGAGGCTGTTTGTCAACAGGAAATCTCTCATCACCATAGCAATACATCCCTCCTCCCTCCCTTGACATTTTGCTGGCCTTTCTCAGATCTGGTTTTGCAGTATATAAGCATCTCCAGCCTCTCACAAACCTTTCACATTAAAGGCAGGGTATGTGATTTTTCAAAAACACTTTAGAAAACTGATTCGGGCCGAATAGCAAAACAAACTGGTAGCCAATCAGCAATAAGGGGCGTGTCTACTCGTGATGTGGAGGAGAGAGCTTTCAGTGCATGGGACGGACATTAGCCGAGCCGAGCGACAGAAAGATAGAGATGGCGGATAAAAAAACAAAAGAGGAAAACGTCTGCGGAACGACAAGGCAAGAAGTAGGACCCGTGTAAAATATTGGATCAGCTTTCCAGTGCTCTTGCAATGGCAGTGCTCAATTATGCCTTTTTTGTGACCATAATGTCTATTATAAACCCTTTATGATGACGCAATAGCAATGCAGACAGTGCGGTTATGTCCTTCTGTTCGGTTTTAAATTAATGTTTTATGATTTCACTGGCACTCATAGAGGCAAGACCTTGGGAAATTACCAATATTGGGAAAGCTATGGCATTGTGGTTTGATTTATGCAATAGTTTCCAGTAAGCTTGCAACTGGTTTGTGTCTGTAATCATAACATTGTGCAGTTCAAATTCACAGCAAAAGAATTTGTCAGACTTTGCATTAGTTTGATTTTATATATTTTATTTCCTTAACAGTAAATAGCATTTCATATTATATTTGAGACATTCAAGCACAAAATTATTACACGGCACCTTTCAGATGTTCTTCCCCATGAAGCAATTATGTCAGTGTTAACTGTCTGGACCCTGTATGACCCCTAGATAATAACTTTCCAATCTCATTTAGATGCGTTTATTTTTTTTCTGTTAAAGTGCTTTATCACATCCAAACTTTAAGCAAGTAATTCATAGTTGATTCCCTGAAAGGTCTAAAACCCTTTCAAAACATTGTTCTGTCTGTTTGCGCATCTCAACCAGCCCAACATTTAGCAACACTGGATGAACCAATAGTGTGAGTTTGGGGCAGGACTGTCTGTTTGTCAAATGAGTGTCATACAAGGTCATACAATTTGACAACAATCATTATTTAACACACTTTTGCACATTTCTTTTTAAACTAAAACTGTCTGCAGGTTGTTGTAGTTGATTGCCTGATGGAAAGAGGAAGGAGTTGTGGGATTCAGGTGAAGAAAAACAATGGTTTTGCAAGAATTTATATCAGAAAGCTTGTGTGCATCACTGTGAATGCTGGTTTTGAACATATTACAGTCTTGTGCCTTATCCATCAGGGTCTTTTAGTGCCACAAAACCCAATTAGCCTTCTTCTGATCTCCATGGCAACGGAGGCAGCCAGGCCATTGGCCAATGTTAAGGCCAATCAGATTACTGATTCCCAGAGAACACTGGCGGACATGAGTAATTATGGGTAATCATATCTGGACACAGAGACCAGGCCAAGAATCCATATTTTGTGTGTGTGTGTGGGGTGTGTGGGGGGGTAAACAATGCATACAGAAAAGTGTCCATTCTTTTCTAATTTCTTTCTCTCTCATGTTTCAGGGCAAGTATGCAAAGAGGAAGAGCCGTTTCAAACGTTCAGATGGCAGCACCTCCTCAGACACAACCTCTAACAGCTTCGTCCGACAGGTAAGACGCCCAAATGTCTTGTGTCTGTCACTCTTGCCTCAGTCGCAGAAGTCATTGTAAGGTATAGTTCTCCTTTTTGAACCATCATGCACCATGAAATTTAGTTTTCAGGTTCTCAGCATCCATTTTAAAACAGTTACATGCCAACTTATAGCTGCATGCATGGACAGTAGCTCCAGTCATTTCCATACCGACCTTTCTTGTGCTAACAGTGTGAGGTCAAAGGCACTGGCCTGTAGTTTCTGCTGTTGGTCTGTGGGTGTTTGTGCACTTCTTCTCCTTTTCATTGGAACATCTCTATTCTTTGTGTCTGCAGGATGCAGTTTAGCCAATCTTTGTTATTTCAAGATTTATTTTAAAATGGGAACAAACAAATATGTTGTTCAGAGATACATAAGCGCACAGTGGGTATGTTTGAAATAGTATACTAACATAAATACGCTTCTAATTTTGCAGTATGCATTATGTTTATTGCCTGTTATGCAAGTTTTCTGCATGCATGGTATACTTACTACATTTTCAAAAGTGCATGTCATATTAATTTATCTGTATTGCTTGGTATTGTACACTCTAAAAAATGCTGGGTTGTTTCAACCCAACGTTGGGGCTCTCAAGCCAGTGTGTATTAGGATGAGGCCCCTGAATAATTGACCCCCTTATCCCCACGGGCTCTCCTGATGGATCACTTTCTAATTTTCCCATTAGTTTGGGTGCCATTAGATCAGACCTCCATGGTTTTGGCGCTGAGGTTGAGTGCTTCTTGGCTCTCTGAGGGCCGGCTGGTGTGTTTGATCATGGCTTCAAATGGCAGCTGCACAACAGAACATCCCCTCACATTTCCCTTTATGCCACGGTCACACCTGATGCCACACAAAAGCTGCTGCGTGCTATCTGCTTCTGTGTGTGTGTGTGTGTGTGTGTGTGTTTGCACGTGTTTGCGCGAGTTGTTTACTGTGTTTGTTTGTCTGGGTTATATCTGTTTTGTCTGGAGTAGCACTTTTATATTTATCTCTATGGTTTTATTGCTGGATAAATACAAGCGTGGACAAATATAAAAGCGTAGCATGCAGGAAGTATTTGAAAGAGGATAAGGAAGATTTATAACATGTTTTTATGTCTTCAGTCAGGTTTAAAGAGGATGTATTATGAATTTTCCTGAGGTCCATTAATTTAGTTGTTTTTTTGTAGCATATTTTAGTTTTACATTACTTCTTTCCACCTTCTCTCTGTACCTGTATCTGATCATTAAACGGTCTGTTTTTGCAACTGCACTCTTAAAGGTATAGTTCACCCAAAATTTAACATTTGCAGAAATGTTTTACCCGCAGGCCATCCAAGATGTAGATGAGTTTGTTTCTTTCTCAGAACAGATTTGGAGAAATCTAGCATTACATCACTTGTTCACCAATGGATCCTCTACAGTGAATGGGTGCCGTCAGAATGATAGTCCAAATAGCTGATAAAAACATCACAATAATCCACAACACTCCTGTGCATCAATTAACGTGTTGAAGTGAAAGTTTTATGTGGACTATTCCTTTAAAGGGGTCATGAACTGCCTTTGTTTTTTATTTTGTATTGTTCTGTGAGGCCCAATTATATTATCAAGATATTTACATTAAAAACATCATGATTTAGAGATTATAGGGTATTTTCTGTCGAGTTTTTAACCCCCTCATCTGAACGCTCCATTTGAATAGACGTGGCGGATTGTATACTCAGTACATATCAAGCGATCTGTAAGAAGAGACAAAGCAATAGTGATCACGTAATGAAAACAGTTACTCAAACTTGTGTGTTGTGACATTACTGTCGGATCCAATATAGTCGGCACAGCATCATCTTTCAATTTCAATCTTTTTGAAAATCCTGTCGAATTGTGCCTTGTTTGTAAATGAAATCCGCGGTAAAATGAAGTGGACAAAGGACCAAGTTCTTACTGACGCGGTCTGGCACTTCATCAGTTCATCAAATGAAGTTCATAGTTTAGTTTCTGCACAGACCTGCTTTTGCCGCTCTTGTCATTTACACGATATGCTCGAATAAGTGGGCGGGGCTGAATATGCAACGATGTAGAAGTAGGCGTTGATCTTCTTCTGCGGAGGCGGTGTTTAGCCACACTATTACATCATAGAGTAGAACATACAGTAGAGTAGAACATTCCACAACCTGTCATTTTGGCAGATTGGCTTCAATATAAGCTGTTTTTAGACTAACGACAAAGTCTTGAGTTCTGAAACTTACAGGATGTTTTATAACACAATGACCTCTTATATATTTTGATTTCTCAGTTCATGACCCCTTTAAGAAATATGCCCGTTTAAATGTTAAATATAATTTTTGTTTTAAGTTCCAATATTTACTGTATGTTTTCATATTATATCAAGCCCTTTTGTTTCAAAACAAACTTTATTCTTCATTATATGTTTTTAATAACGGATGCACAAACATGCATATTATCCACCAACATTTTTTCTGTGTTCTCATTGAGCCATAAAGGTGAGAGAACATAACAAAGATGGTGAGTGGGGACAGTCAGAGTGTTATGGTGAGGTGATGGGCGAGTGGTGTTGGACATTTACATTTACATTTACATTTAGTCATTTAGCAGATGCTTTTATCCAAAGCGACTTACAAATGAGGACAATGGAAGCAATCAAAATCAACAAAAGAGCAATAATATGCAAGTGCTATAACAAGTCTAAGTTAGCTTAACGCAGTACCCGTAGCAAGGTTTTTTTTTGTTTTTTTTTATATATAATAAATAAAAAGAAAAACAGATAGAATAGAAAAAGAATAGAGCAAGCTAGTGTTAGAGGGTCAAAAAAAGATGGAAGAGATGTGTTTTTAGCCGATTCTTGAAGAGAAGGACAGGCTGTTCCTGCGGGTCAAAGGTCACCCTCTAGTGGTTCTGACAAACACCTACCACTTGAGGATGTCAGTATACACCAGTGGCTGGGACTCTTAAAGTCAAAATGTATGTTGTATCTTATTTATTTATTTATTAGTTTACTTTGTACTTTATTTATTGGTGCTGACATTTGCATTGATTCATTGAGCAGATACTTTAAGTGACATTGTTTGTTCAAGTGTTTGTTCAGCTGACAAGCACTAAATCTATTACAAGACAGTGGTCGACTAATATAGATTTTTCAGTGACTGAGGCCAATAACTAGATTGCGATATATTATACACAGTTGCAGGAAAAATTATGTGAACATTTGAGGTTTGCAGAAAATGTGGGTATGTGATGTGGCTTTACCATAAATTTCTGCATAAATTGGATATAAAATTTTATATGATTTTCAATTACTTCACAACAATAGACAAACACAATCAGCTTAAGCAAATAGTAGAAAGCAATGTTGCATTATCATGTCTTCACTGAACATTTTAGGAGTCAGGAGTCCAAACAACACGATTGCAGGTATTGGTCAGATTCACTCTGTTCTCGGTTCAACAAATTTTTACTATGCTGTTCATTAGAAATGCCTGATTTTAACCACACCTCAAACATGCATGTAAGAAAATATGGAAGACTAAGAATTGGTCATTGTTTGACTTAGGGCTGCACGATTATGACAAAAATCATAATTGTCGATTATTGCCTTGAAATTGTAATTGCAATTATTAATTATGATTATCACAATTTACATTGAATTATGTTTATACCATTGTTCGATGCAACTGCATGCCGTATTTTTATATGAAAATAAACAAGCTGAAAACACTAACTGAAAAACTTTCTATAGTATTAAGCCTCAAATGTCAAATATACATCGGATTGGTTTCTTCTTTAAATTATAAAAAAAGTTAAAATATAAATGGTATTATAGTGTTATACTAAAACTAAAATTAAAACTATGGAAAACCCCTTAAGATAACATGTAGAAAGAAAAAACCATATCTTAAGTGTGCAGAATAACATAAGGGGACTTTAAACGATTAATTGTCGCTTTGAACGATTACATAATTGTGGCATCCATAATTGTAATTGCGATTAGAAATTCGATTAATTGTGCAGCCCTAGACTTTGACTACAACAAATATTTTCCTGCAACTGTATTTGATACTACCAATCAAATGTTTAGGGGCAGTAATATTTTTTTAATACTCAAAAGTGACTATATTTATAAATATCTTTATGTAACAAAATATTTCTATTTCAAATAAAAGCTGTTCTTTTGAACTTTCTATTCATCAAAGAGTCCTGAAACATTTTCCAAACATATTAAGCAGCACAACTGTTTTCAACATTGATACTAATAATAAATGTTTATTGAGCAGTAAATCAGCATATTTATATGCTGATTTCTGAAGGATCATGTGACACTGAAGACTGGCGTAATGATGCTGAAAATTCAGCTTTGACATCACAGGAATAAATTACATTTCAAAATATATTTTTAAAAAACGTATTTTAAATTGTACTAATATTTCACAATATAACTGTTTTTACTGGGGGTTTTTTTTATTTTTTTTTTTAAATCAGCCTTTTTGAGCGGAAGAAATGTATTTCAAGACATTAAAGACCCCAAACTTTTGCACAGTAGTGTTCTAATACAGTTTAATTATAGCAGTTGAGTTATACACATACTGTATATGGTGAAAATAAATATGAACTTTTAACCAAAACTGTGCATTAACCACTGGATGACCTCCCTGTTGGTATATTTTGGAAATAGCACAAGGAAGAACAAACATTTCTGCAGGCGCGCACTTACTGGCTGATAATGTGAAAGTGTTCGAATACTGGCTTTATCAGCCTGACCAATATATATCAGTTTATCACTATTAACAAGGTCACACGCAGGTGATTTTGAACTAAATGAAGCTGTTCTACTTGTGTGAGTCAACTTCTGGTGGAGTGACTGACTAAACGGATGTGTGGGATCCACTGGTAACAGCGATTAGAAATTCGATTAATTGTGCAGCCCTAGACTTTGACTACAACAAATATTTTCCTGCAACTGTATTTGATACTACCAATCAAATGTTTAGGGGCAGTAATATTTTTTTAATACTCAAAAGTGACTATATTTATAAATATCTTTATGTAACAAAATATTTCTATTTCAAATAAAAGCTGTTCTTTTGAACTTTCTATTCATCAAAGAGTCCTGAAACATTTTCCAAACATATTAAGCAGCACAACTGTTTTCAACATTGATACTAATAATAAATGTTTATTGAGCAGTAAATCAGCATATTTATATGCTGATTTCTGAAGGATCATGTGACACTGAAGACTGGCGTAATGATGCTGAAAATTCAGCTTTGACATCACAGGAATAAATTACATTTCAAAATATATTTTTAAAAAACGTATTTTAAATTGTACTAATATTTCACAATATAACTGTTTTTACTGGGGGTTTTTTTTATTTTTTTTTTTAAATCAGCCTTTTTGAGCGGAAGAAATGTATTTCAAGACATTAAAGACCCCAAACTTTTGCACAGTAGTGTTCTAATACAGTTTAATTATAGCAGTTGAGTTATACACATACTGTATATGGTGAAAATAAATATGAACTTTTAACCAAAACTGTGCATTAACCACTGGATGACCTCCCTGTTGGTATATTTTGGAAATAGCACAAGGAAGAACAAACATTTCTGCAGGCGCGCACTTACTGGCTGATAATGTGAAAGTGTTCGAATACTGGCTTTATCAGCCTGACCAATATATATCAGTTTATCACTATTAACAAGGTCACACGCAGGTGATTTTGAACTAAATGAAGCTGTTCTACTTGTGTGAGTCAACTTCTGGTGGAGTGACTGACTAAACGGATGTGTGGGATCCACTGGTAACAGACACAATGAGTCAGGTGGCCTCCTGTCAGAGAGGGGATTGTTCAAAAGGGTATCTCACTACCTCCTCCTGCTCTTTCTTTCTTTCTTTCTTTCTTTCTTTCTTTCTGTCTCTGACATTTACATTCCCACTCTTTCTGGCACTCGCCACTCTATACTGGAGCTAAACACGAGAGAGGCGGAGAGAGAGAGAGAGATCTGCCCCTGCCTGTCACTGCTAAATTTAACCCCTCACTCTGCAAATGTAGCACAAGTCCTGCAATTTGACCCCCCGCTCTGTGTGTGTGTGTGTGTGTGTGTGTGTGTTTGTGAGTGTCAGAATGAGCCAGGAGGGGGTGATGAGGTTAGCAGAGCAATTGGTCAATCCCTGACACACACGTATAGTCCTCTGGCTAACTTTTGCAACACACACCCATCACGGCTACACACACATTAATACAAACCCTCGTGTGACGCACACACACACACACACACATCGTGTTCGGCGTGGACTCTGTGTTACCGTGGCAAGGAGCGAATGCCATGGAGACCAACGCACGGATTCAGAGGCCCACAATGGTAAGAAACACTCGGAAACGTCCGTGTGAGTTTGTGCGGTGGTTAATTAAGCGTATTAATGACTGCGTCCAAAAAATGCCTCAGACACATGGATCTTTTCTTATCCATACGTCTTATTTGCACCTTCTCTCTACCTCTTTCTCCTTTTATTTTCTCCCTCTCTCTCTCCTTCTCTCTCTCTCATGCTGCCATTTGATTCCATTTTGGGCTGGGCAACTGCTTAGGCCTGCTGGGTTTAAATTAGACCTCCAGCACTGCTCAGGGACCTTGCCAGGGTTTCTGTCTGGTCTTGGCACCCATGGAGTGTGATTATTCAACCAAATTATAAGTACCAACTAACAGAGTTATTCATAAAGTTATGGAACTGCATCAGATGTGATTAATTGTTTCTTCATTATGTTCTTAAATTATAAATTTTTAAAGGATTTTTTTGAGGAGGTAGGAGGAATTAAGGGTGAAAACCTATTTTTGCAGGTGCTTTTTCAGAGCCATTCTTAAGTGTCTTGAGCTTTTAAACACTAAAATGCTGTGGTGTAATATGAAAGAGCAGGTGAAATGCTGAGGGAAAATAGCTGTATTTGGTAAAAATCAGAGTTAAGATAACTGGTTGACTGTATCATATGTGGCACTGTAAATTGTAAAATTGTGTGGTTCGGTTGAATTTGAAGGCTGCTGATTGGCATCTTTTGTGGTTAGAAATATGAAGAAAATGTGTAAAATGTCATCTTTTGTGTCATCAACAGGTTTAGTCTCACTGTGTTTTCACAGCAGGGTATTTGGCTTGTCAGATTTATAGCTGTAAGATATACAGTACATCTCTAAATGTGATCTGGCATTAAATGTGTCTTTTTAAGTTTGATGGTCAGATTCTGTGGCATAATAAAGCTGTGATTTATTGCTTAAGTGGCTTGAAGATGTCTGAGTGTCTAGGATCAGATTGATGCAGATTGTGAGGATGGTATCAGATGCAAACAGAATTCAGGGTTTGTTCAGAAGCATATCCTAATCTTTGCTGCAGGGGTCAATGCATTCATAGGGCTGCACGATAAATCGCATGCGATTTAATCAGCGGTAAATCTCCATCACCTGCGGGCTTTCACATGGAGCAGCATTAACTACACAGAGCCGTTGTTCACTGACAAGCTGCGCAAAACCACGATCATATTTTGCGCATGTTTTGCGCAGCTTGTCGGTGAACAACGGCTCTGTGTAGTTAATGCTGCTCCATGTGAGATTTATCGTGCAGCCCTAATACATGAACATTATCTGCTTGTGTGCATGTGCTTACCATTATTTGTCATTATGTGTAGACTGTTCACTTAATGCCCTGAACAATTCAGCTGTCCTAAGGACAAATAATGCATAATCTGATCCATGTAGTGCTTTGGGAACAAATGAATTCAGAAGCATATGGCTTTGTTGCACTTTCCCAGAAGCGACATGCATTTGTGACTCTCTCACGTTACACTGACTGAACTCTGTAAACAGTAAAACTACGTAAACAGATCCACATGTTATTTAAAATATTAAAAATCATTGAAAGAATCAGTATGTTGTATGTTCCTTAGTTTGTTTCTTTTATCAAAGAGACTGGGGGTTTTAAACACTCTGATGCTTATGAACCCCCAGATATAATGATACACTTGCCCCCTTTCTGAATTGTAAAAGGCAGCCATATATTTGTATGTGTAATTTTTATGTGAAAAATTTAACACTATAACTGTACATTTTTTGCTCACCATACTGGTAACTGTAAACCTTAAGAGAAGCATAAAGCTATGGCTGTCAATAGATTAAAATTATTGTGATTAATCTTGTGATTTTAGTCTTTTGATGGTTATTTAGAAAGCAGAATAAACCATAATACTGGTTTTACCTGACTTATGTTTTTTTACATTACTTTTAACAAAAATATAATTAATTGTGTTTGTATAGTGCTTTTCTTGACACTTTGCTTTGCAAATTGCTTTACACATTTTTGAAGGAGGAAATCTCCTCAACCACCACCAGTGTGCAACATCCACCTGGATGTGAAAAATTGAAATATTATAACTAAAATATTATTTGGAAAGAACTTACACTGTATTTTTGGTCACACTTTATTTTAAGGTCCAATTCTCACTATTAACAAACCATTAACGAAGACTTTTGGCTCAATAAACTCCTAATATGCTGCTTATTAATAGTTAGTAAGGTAGTTGTTAAGTTTAGGTATTAGATTAGGGATGTTGAATATAATCATGCAGAATATGTGCTATATAAGTACTAATAAACAGCCAATATGTTAATAATAGGCATGCATATAAACAACTAGTTAATAGTGAGAATTGGTCCCTATACTAAAATGGTACTGTACTGCTCACCATTAGAGTACTGTTAGTTAGTATAAACCTGAAGAAGAAAAAATGAGAGAAATTAAGCTTATATAATGTATAATATGGCTGTAAAGTGTTTTGAATGTTCCTGTATACTTCTATTGCAAGTACTGTAACCATGAGTTTTGCTTTTTTTTAAAAACTGAGAAGTTATTTTATGTAGTAATCTGCATTTTTGAGCTTAACATATACTAAACACAAAATATTCCTTTAAACCGAAATCATATCTTATAAAAACCTGGGAAAGGAATTGTAAGAGGAAAAACATCAGAATAATCTGCCAGTCATTTATTGTTGATTTCATACAGAGAGGCGTAGTTGTTACAGTTGATCAGCCCACAATGTGTGTGTGGGAGACTTTTTTTTCAGAGCTAGTACTAATCCTTCCTCTCCACCTCACCCACACAGTCCTTTTCATTTCGTCCCATTTCTCGCTTTTTTCTCTCTCGATCAGCCGTCATCTTCTGGCATGTCTTTTGTTTCTTTCCTCGCTCCGTGTTCCTGTCTTGCCGCCGCTTGACTAGCGCGAGTCTGACAGTGTTATTGATGTATAGTGTTCACGGCTGCTTTCTACACAGCCTGGGGAACTTTACTCGCTGGAAGACGGAAAATGTCAACTTTGTTTACGAGCTCTGCAGAGCCTAAGCTAATATTATTGTTAATATGTTGCTACTACAATGGAGCCAACTTCATAACATTTAGCCCTGTGATATTACTGTGAAGTTCTTGGTGCTGTTTGAAGAGAATGGATGTGGTAGACCTTTACTGAGGTGACCTGGTACCGACCTTGAAAACTGCCAAGCACATAGGCTGCTGACAGTTACACAAAACAGGGCTGAGGTGCAAATACCAGAATTAAAATGCAGTGAGAGATTGCATGAAGCATCTTAAAGGGATAGTTCACCCAAAAATGAAAATTCTGTTATAATTACTCACCCTTATGCCGTTCTAAACCGATAAGACCTTCGTTCATCTTTGAAACACAAATTAAGATATTCTTTTTATGAAATCCGAGAGCTTTCTGACCCTACAGAAATGCAGCTGACACGTTCAAGCCCCAGAAAGGTAGTAAGGTCATCATTAAAATAGTCCATGTGACATCAGTGGTTCAACCTTAATTTCATGAAGCTATGAGAATACTTTTTGTACTATCCCTTTAAGTGCACAAAAATGAGCAAATGAATGAAATCTGGGGTAATTTCAGTTGCGATTAGGTAGTTTAAGTGTGCTATTAATTTAGGAATTAAATTAAAGATTTTTAATTCCTTAATACCCTAAATAAATTTTAATTCCCTGGATCTTTTCTTTTAGCTACTTTACAGTACATTGCTCAGCACTGTGCCTGAAAGGTCTTTTCTGTTGATATTAATAATATAACTTTCTAACTGTTGTGTGATGCATTTCCTCTTTATGTGGTCACAATAGAGGCTTATCTTCTTAAGTGATTTGCTTTTTTTAGTTCATTAATTGTTGCTTCAGCCAGTGATACTGTATTGTCCTCAACCTTCTGGTCTGAGGGAAATGGTTTTATTTTAAATTTTAATAGTCTGGCTGCTAGTGGAAAATGTCATATGGAACATTTTTGCCCTGTGAAGTCAGATTTTATTTTTCAAAACTGAAACTGTGAAATACTTTAATTTAATAATTTTGGAGACAGATTAGTACTAAGGGTTAGGATATTGTATTTTCAACTTCTTGTTTATTAAAACAATAGCCGTCTATGGAATTGTCCCCATTTAAATAGCTCCGTAAACATTTGTGTGTGTCAGGTTCCCTACATTTTAGGCATCAAATTTCCCAACAAGGATCGTAAAACCTGAAATCACTTACATTGTGGTACCAGCCAACAGGTCCAATGTGGTTTTACTTAATAAACGTACAGAATGTGATCACTCAGAATGGGTTTGGTTTAGGGTTTGAAGATAGAAATATCATTAGGTCAGTATAGATATCAGTGGAAAATCCCTACCAGGATAGAAAAACGTGTGTTTGTGTGATTTGTTTCTGCCAGGATTTGGATTTAGCCCACTTTATGACCACTGTACTAACAATTACAAATATAACATCTCTGCTGTAAAAGTGATAGTCTACCAGGCAAAGTGTGTGTGTGCAATCTGTTGCTGCCTAGCGAAGCCGGTGATATTTAGCATGTGCGCTGGGTTCCTGTGACCCTCTGTTTCACAATGAATAATTTAACATCATTGCATATGGCATATGTCAGCCTGACACATTCTCATTTCTATTTAAAACACAAATGCACACACACATACTCACAAATATGTGACAAACCTAATGCCCTCATGTTCACACATGCAAAGCGCATCCATCCAGTGAGTCATTCTTGCCGTCCACACCTCCCACGAATAAGAAACATAGACAGGGAAACGAGAGGAAAGTATGGAAAAAAGAGATGAGAGGAGTGGTAGCTTATATAAAGGTTCTGACACCGTACTGTACTGTGAGAGTCAAATGCCACGACTATTTGTGTATGTGTTTTTGTCTGCTTTTAGTATCTTCGTGAACTTACCCAGACTCTAAAGCAAGGACAAATCAATACAGCCATATGTGTGTTTCTTCAGCTGGCCCTGTAGACATTTAACAGTGTGTATATATGCATTTTATTCATAATCTCAAATTGTATATTGTGCTTGATAGCATTTTGCAGTGAAAATGATGATGATGGAAATAAAAATAGTCTGCACACAGGTGATATTCACTTTTTAGACACATTTTCTCATGTCATATAATTTCATCTTAAGATCTTTTGTCGCCTTGGTAACACTAACACTCGATAACACATTCGATAACACTTTATTATTTGCTAATTTGTTAATCGTGATGGGAGTGACACGTGTAATTAATTTTATATATCAGAAGTATCAAGCATTTTACATTTTAAATTATCAGGTTTTTTATTTTTATGATTTAATTAATGATTCATATTCACCTGTACCTTATGATGTATTTTAATGGGTAAACAGTAAAATCTATACAAATGAAAAGCAAAAGAATTTCAAAAATAGCGTGAATAAATGATAAAGGCGTGATGAAAAGTTTCTATGATGATTGTAATATGACCTTAATATAACAAAAATAAAATAAAATAAGAATCAACCCCTGGGACAAACAAGTTCTTGTAGTTGAAGACACACCAGTATCTTGAATGTTTGTTTACATCCTTGCACATACACAAACTGTAAGAATCACGGGAAGCTCATCTCCTTTGATTCAGCTGCTCTAAACAGTTGTTTCTTTCTGTTTTGCTCCTCTCATATTCTTAGAAACTCTTTTCTCGTGTTTGTACTGTACCTTCCGCTCCCTTTCACTTCCTCCCACACTGTTCCTGCCCTCTCCTTCAACCTGTTCTTCATTCACAAATTGTTTGCACGTCGTACGATAACTCACTGTGTGGTCATTTGTGCCACTTCTCTTTTGGCCTGGTGGAAGAAGAGATGTAAAATTGTTATTGTGTGTGATTTTAGATAAGGAATACTAATTGAAAAAAGAGCTTTTTCAAACACTGTGCCAAAGGCTGTTAACACAGATTCACCCTCCGTCCGTGCCTCCCTCTCACTCCCCCTCTCTGTTCTCTGGCAGGGCTCAGCAGACTCCTACACCAGTCGTCCTTCAGACTCTGACGTGTCTCTGGAGGAGGACCCTGAGGCTCTCAGGAAAGAAGCCGATAGACAAGCTCTCGCCACCCTAGAGAAGGCTAAGGTGTCTTACTTTTTCATGTTCTGTTCCAGTTTCTTTCAATTTCTCATTGGTCTGTTATTCAGACTCTGCTCTGAGTGAAGATAATAGACTTGATTGTTGGAAGAACATCTTTTCTGAGAGGCTGAATCCCTGAAAAACACCTGTATGATTAACTAGCTTTATGGAAATATTAGTACTTTTATTAATGTTACTGCACAAGGCAGCAAAAAGGTGTGAACGTTTGTTAAAGTTACGTTTTGTTTTAGCATTGAATTTAGAATTCAGTATCCAGTATTATGATTGTCATCACTGTCAGCTGTCATTTTTAATAGCACTCTGTTGATCAGTCAATCCATCTATTAATCAAGTTAATTGGGCATTTTTAAACAAAATTTAATTAAAATAATAACAAAAACATAATTTAAAATAACAAAAAGATGTACAAACTTTGCTTTGTAGATTATTTCAGCCTTGTGTTCTATAATTTATACAGATCATAAGGCTGAAATAATCTACAAAGCAAGGCTTGTACATCTGAGTGTTTTTGTTATTATTTAATAACAAAAGTTGACTATTCTCTAACCAGAAAGTTTGAGGAATATCAATGCAAGCATTATAAGATTTTTATGTTGAAAAACACTCTTAACAATCACACACTTTACCTTTAAGGACAGTTATTAAAAGCACAAAGTGTGCTTAAACTTTATTAGGGAATTTTTCACAGAAAAAAAGGACAGTAACTTATTACAAATGGTTATTTTGTGGTCCCACACCTCAGTCATGGAGAAACACCTGTGTAAATGATTTGACTGTAATGAATTAATAACTTAATCAGATGTGTTGATTGAAGCTTGCCGCACAAAACATGTTGCTTGCTGCTCCACTGGGATTTGAGTTCAGAAGCATTATACTGTTCTGCATTATTCCATCCTCTTGAATGTATATACAAGATCACTTCCATATGTTAGCTGTAAAACATGACCATGGTTCTTTCTTCCACTCTGAAGGGTTTCACTGGAGCTCTCTTTCTTTTGTAACAGTTCTCTCTGTTTATCTCTCTCATCCCTTTTCTCTCTGAAGACCAAGCCTGTAGCGTTTGCTGTGAGGACTAACGTTGGCTATAACCCAGGCCCTAATGATGATGTGCCGGTTCAGGGCATGGCTATCTCTTTCGAAACCAAAGACTTCCTGCACATCAAAGAGGTCAGACAGCCATATTTCTCTTTAAAAGTGTTGGTGTAATCTGATATATAATGTAATCCTTCAACAATATATAGATCTTCAGTGTGATGATGTATATGTAATCAAATGGACGGTAACTGTACCTTTGGCTTACATGATTCAAAAGCTAATAAGTGGAAAGTGTTCACTTGTGCATTTTTTTTGTGTGTTTTTCTGTTAACAGAAGTATAATAATGACTGGTGGATTGGGCGTTTGGTGAAGGAAGGGTGTGAGGTGGGGTTTATCCCCAGTCCAGTGAAGCTTGAGAGCACCCGTCAATTACAAGAACAGAGACTGAGACAGAACCGCCTTAGCTCCAGGTAACAGCCAATCACACGAGCCTATATCTGCTGCATTATGCTGTTTTTGCTGTGTGAAACACACATATACTCCATGCATTAATAGCTACACCTCCATTCAGAAGTTGGCGGTCAGTCATGACTGTTTTTGAAAGAAATTAATATTTGTATTCAGCAAAGATGCATTCAATTGATTTCAAGTGACAGCAAAGACATTTATGATGTTAAAAAACGATTTCAAATAAATGCTTTTCTTTTAAACTTTCTATTAATTAAAGAATCTTGAACAAAATGTATCACGGTTTCCACACATGTATTAAACAGCACATGAATAAATTATAAATGCCTTTAGAGCATTGAGCATTAGAGACTTCTTTCAAAAATATGTTAACAATATTTACAGAATCATTTTGCAGAAACATTTAGAAGGTGCCATTGACCATATTGTTGTCTTACCTACTTTCCATTGGTCTCTCTGTCTGTTTACTAGTAAGTCGGGTGGAAGCTCTAGTCTGGATGTTGCCACTGGTGCCCGGAGGCCCACTCCACCTGGAACAGGTATGATCAGACAGTAATGCTGTGAAGTTTTTGTTCTGTTGTGATGGGTTATGAAATCCCTCCAAACACACACATATACAGAACATAATCCCATTACTTTCACACTGGGTAATCATTGAACACAATGAGTGTTAGAGCGCCCTTTTAGGATCCCCTCATCCTCTTGTCCCTCTTATCACTCATTCTTCTAGTCTTCAAGTCTTTTCTGTTGTTGTTTTTTTCTTTCTTCCTTTTCTCTTTGTCATCATCATCTGTAATTGTAGTTCCAAATCTTTCTTACACTGAGCTACCTGTGGTTTATGCGATCTGTCATGGCTGTGTCAGCTCTGGGAGTTTTATTAATTTGTAATCAGGGGCATTTTCTCAGGAGCCAAGTGAGGTCCTTAATATAATCGAACGAAAAATAATAAAAGTACAAAAAAACAAAAACAGTACCCAAAAATAAAACGAATATGAGTGTGCAAATAATTCAGGTAACTAAAATAACATTGCACACCAGCAGATCATTTTTTAAAGAAGGGAAGTGTTGCTTTTAACTTATTTAACTGTAGAATTCACCACTTCTGGTGACTTTTGGTAAAGTATAAAACTCACATAAAGCCAATTTTGATTGATACTTGACACTGCAAAAAATATCCTACAGTAAAACTTTGGCAGCTGTGGTTGTCAGAAATTCACTGTAAAATATAATCAACTTATAACTTACTTATAATCGTATATTACATTAAATATATATTAATATATCAATGTACAAAAATTTGTGTTGTACCTTGAAATGTACTGATAACAACCATAATAATGCAGTTGGTAAAACAGAAAGCCACATGATGAATCAGAGTTCTTTGTAAGTGGCCTATATCTATAGAAAGTTCATCGTAAGTAGTATATGCATGACACTAAAATAATGCAATAATGTACAAATAATGTACAAAATAAGAAGAAACAAAATTGTCTTAAATATTATATTAAATATAATCATGTTGTGTCACCCAGGGATATCTTAGAAGGTCCTTTTACTGTTTTTCACCCTAAATTATATGGTATTTCATAGTTTTTATATATAAAAAACATACATTTGATTTCACAGTAAAATTACATATAATGCAATGTTGAAACATTTACAGTTTCTCACAGTATATAGTGAGGTAACTTACTGTAGCTGACATGTTTTGTGAAAATTACAAACATTTTACAGTGTATTATTGTTATTGTTTTGGAGTCCGTGTAAAAAAAAAACTAGACTTTAATGTGGATTATTTTAATAAACAATTACATGAAAAAAATATATAATATTGTTTGCTTGTTGTTAGTATAGGGTAAATTATATTTATTTAACCCATAAACCATAAACATCAAATGAAACTGGAACATGAATTTAAAAATTAATTTAAAAGCCCCAACTCCGAGCAGGGACTTGACACCATAAAACTTGTTTGCATTTCTTGAAAAGGTCATTTCTTTTTTAATTTTGCTTGTCCTTTTTATGACACCTTCTGTGTTCTCATCACCTTTCTGACTCAGTGAAGTCTGGTACATCATGCTGCTGTTCTTCCTCTCTTCCTCCTCTCTCATTTTCTGTCCGTTACCCTTGTTTCCCTGTTCTTTCACCCTCGTTTCCTTCTCTATTTCTCTTTCACCCCCCATCCTCTCTTGTTCTATCCTTTCATTAAAACCCATCCACCTCCCAATTGGTCCCCTAGCTGACTTGTCCTCTGGGCTTTATGACGATTCGGATTCAGAAGTTGAGGAGGTGGAGCCTGCCAACACCCGAGACCAAAAGGGTGTGGGCGGAAGTGTCACCTCCCCTCAAGGCAACCTACCCCGCCTCCCTTTCTTTAAGAAGGTAACCCTGGTGATAACCCCAGAATGCATCAGTAGACAGCCTCCTTCAGATGTGACTAATAATCAGACTCTTTCCTAACCAAGCACTTTCTGTGTCTTTGAAACATTAGGGGAGTCTTTGCTGTTTGCCTTAGAATTCACATCCAAGGCATGAAGTTAATGCATTATTACAGGTATACCCTAGTGAAAAATAAATATATGAAAAAATATTTGAAATACATTTATTTCATGCTAAGTATACTACAGATACATTTACATATTTATGTACTTAATAAAAATACCCTGCAATTGTACTTTTAGTATACTTAAACTGCTATACTTAAAGTCTGCTAAATTGGAACAACTAATTTTGTGTTTAATGCACTTTAATTGTGCGAAAGTAGTGCTGAAGTCCATCTAAAGATATAATGAAGTATATTTGACTGTGCTAAAGTGGAAATATATTGCAAGTGTACTTCAGGTACACTTCAGATATCTTGCATTTAAACACATTTAAGGCTTAATATTAAGAAATGAGCATTGTGCACAAGTAGTGCTCCAAATAAAGTTTAATTATAATTTTGTATATTAGTATGTCTTGAGCAATATATCAGGAAATATGTTAATAGATTTGAAGTATACTTAGTATGAAATAATTGTATTTTAAATATAAATACTTTTTTACTGGGGTAGTTAATTTAGGGTCAACATTTACTCACCCTGTATGATTATTTGCAAGAATAAATGTATGTATTTTTACAGACAGTACTTTTTACATTTTCAATTGCTCCCCTACCAACTCATAACAGACTGCCTTAGAAGAAATTTAAATATTATAACTGGTGTAATACTTTTGTGTTGTTTTTGTTATTTGCAGAACATATATATATGTATATATATATATTTATTTATGTATGTATGTATATGTATATATATATGTATGTGTTGAAGCCATGTGATTAAAAAACTGGAAAAACTTACCCCCATTTTAGCGCCTAAATTAAATTTGTTTCATTTTAATATGTGCGTATTCATATTTGATCTATTGTGAATGGCATGAGTGAGATCTGAGAACCTCACCAGAAAAGACATTTATTGATAAATAATATTGTAAATTTGAGTCTTTTCACACAAAGCTATCATTGTGCATAGTGAATCAATCATATGGGCTACTTTTATGGTCCTTCAATGATGCTCTCTGTGATTTTCTCACATCCTTTTGTGTTTCATGGATGAGAGCAAGTCATACATGTTTAGAACGACATGAGGGTGAATAAATAATGACAGAATGTGCATTCTTGGGTGAATCTGGACTCACAATTCCAGTCATTTGGATTAATCCTCATGAGACCGTGTTCATGCTGGGAGAATTTTACTACACATCAACCTGGATGATTAACCAGGAAAGTTTATCTAATACCTTAGTGGTTCCATTTTGTCTTCATTTGGCCACCTCTGATTTGTTGATTCATTCTCTCCCAGCATCCTAAATGTTTTAACAATTTGTCACTAACAAGCTTCTGTTTGCTTGCTTACCCTCTCTCTCTTGCTGTGTGTGCGCGTGTGGAATGATAGGTGGGCCTGCCAAACAGAAACAGAAATCGGTGAGTCATAGCAACAACAAACTTTCTGTTTCTGTCTTTGTACTTGTTATGAAGATATCTGATTCTTAAGGCTATTATCAGCAGCTGAGCATGTGCATATATTTCAGAAAAGACAAATGAAATTTCTTCTATGCTAGTTTGCTTCTCTAAAGGATCGAATGTGAATTGTTGTGGCATACAGACAGGATTTCTGTACTAGCCCTGTTTACAAAAAATAGTTCAGAAAGGAAAAACTGTCAGGGTTTATTAGCTCTACAGGACACGTACATCTCATTCAGATTGAATCGAGAAATGAATGAATCCAGCCCATGACACATGGGGAGTCTGCCATCCTCTTGCACATGCACACAAGATGAGGCAGAAACACCCTGACAGGTTTCCACGGTTTCCGTTTCCATTATGGGTCTGTGACATAGAGAGTAGCCCACGCTTGTTACTGCTGTCACAATGGCTACCGTCACACTATCTCACATGCACAGAAGCCCGACTGGGTGAATTAGAGTTGAAAATGGTGACGTTAGATTGTAGATGTATTATTTTTAGCTACCCATCTGAAACTTTTGGTCAGTTATGTATTATATAACGGGACCAGAGGAGTGGGAGGAGCCACAGCAAATGGAGAGCAATTGAGCAAAAGATCTCTATCTCTGTTTTTCTCACACACACACACTTCATGGAGTGGAGGACCCTCAGCAGAACATGAAGAGGTCTTATCTTAGATTAAAGTGATGGTCTGTCTGAGGAGGAAAGAGAAGCTAAGCATCCTAAAAAAATGGTTTTAAATAAACATAGTATGTAAAATGTTTTAATTAACTGGCGTTTTATTCCGTTTCTTCAGTTCTGCATATAATGTATTAAGATATATTTTATTAGAAATGTATTTTCAGATTCCAAGCAAGTGAAATGAGGAGCCATTCACATGATGTGGAAGTAAACACAGTAAATTAATTCTAAAGCCAGTTTTGTCATGTCTATTGAATGATTTGTTCATCTACACACTAATGTCTTTGTTTAAAAAAAAAATGATTAAATGGTAAATTCATTTTATTAAATAAACCACCTATATTATTATAATTTCCTTTTTTAAAATATTGACAGCCATAACTTTTATTATATTAACTTATATATGTATATATTATATATGAACCTATATATACATATATAATTATATTAATAATAATTAATTTTAAATTAAATTAGTAAATCTACATTATATATAAAGACCATTGTAAGATGTTAGCAAGATATTGACTGTGTATATAAGCATACATTAAAAAAAAAATACATGGCTGAAATAATAAGAAATCATGTTTTGATTGATATAAATTTACACTAAATTCATTTATTAGCCTATAATAAACATATATTTATTTAATTCATCAGCTACCCAGAAAATTCCTTTTTTTAGGACTGTCATTGCTAAGAATATCAGAGAGGGTTAGAGAGGGAAAACAAAGAAGAACTCGGTTTAAAAAAAAAAAACCTTTGAAGCAGCAGTGAAGCATAGGTTGAAGAAAAAGACACTTTAACACGTGGGTGTGAATGCTTTTTAAAATCCAGATGTTTGAGGTCAGTTTTGGCAAATGTATGTATCCTGATTTCACTGAAGAGGTTTTATTTTGTGTTTTGAACTTTCAGATGGAACATATTCCTCCTTATGATGTGGTGCCTTCCATGAGACCCATTATTTTGGTGGGACCATCCCTTAAAGGCTACGAGGCAAGACAGTATATCTCTCTCAAAAAAATGTCTATAAAAAAATTTTAGTCATGTTCCTCATCTTGCTCAGTTGTGTGTGTGTATCGTTGCAGGTGACAGATATGATGCAGAAAGCTCTCTTTGATTTTCTAAAACACAAATTCGAAGGCAGGTGGGTACCAAAATATGCATGTCACGGTCATAATAAAGATTTAAAAAAGAAAATAGTTCATCGTTTTGAAATTTGGCAAGACTTATGTTGTTAAAGAAGCTGTTAATATAAATGGCAAATTTCTGTGTAGATTATTAACGCTGGAAATATCACAATACGCTCGTGCTGTAATTGGCATACCATGGTTATGGCTTGTTGTTTGTTCCAGAATATCCATCACCAGGGTGACAGCAGACATCTCACTTGCCAAACGTTCCGTCCTAAACAACCCCAGCAAACACACCATCATCGAGCGCTCCAGCACCAGATCCAGTCTGGGTATGAAACGCACCTGCACACACTGCTACTGAAAGAGCTCCCTCACGTGGTCAAAGCCGGAGCAGGCTGAACATGTGGTTTAGCAACACGCTGAGTGACCAAAATAACAAATGTTCTGAACAAAGCAAAATTCAAACTACAGAACTATTCACATCGAGAGCAAGACAAATAGCCTGTTTGTTGGGATGAATGAAATGCAAATTCATTCTGATTTTGTATACAAAAAAGACGTTTTGCAAATATGCGCTCTCTGTGCGAATAGGCTGTTAGACTACTTTTGGAGAGATGAAAATTCGCTTGTCAAGCCCTGTCAGTTTTCAGTAGTGTACACTAGTACACATTCTTTCTGTTTCCTGAACATTTTTCTTAGTGTTTCCTCTTGCTCTGTTACGTCATGTCTGATCTGCCTTTTTTCTCTTTTTCATCTTGCTTTCTCCTGACACTCCTTCCCACCACACATTTCCTCCTTCTCTCTTTCTCTTCACCTCAGACGTACTGGGTACGTATCTTATCATCCCACCCTTTTCCCCTTTGCGGCCATCCATCTGTCAATGCATTCATGTCCTCATCCATTCATCCATCTGTCCCTGTACTTAACCCTCTTTCTTGAGTTTGGAGTGAACATTCTTAATTTTTTGGCACAGTTGTGGTGTTATTAATCAAAAAAAAAAAAAAAAGAACACTACTAACTTATCAACATTTTTCAGTAGCTCAACTGTTTTGAAAACACTGTGCAGTAGCTTTTCCAATAACAAGCTATTGTTGCCAACACATGGCAGTGAAAAGTAGTGGTGTAGTTTTTCCCCCCATTATATTGCACACAATATCAATACTTTTATTCAGCAAAGGTGCATTAAATGAATCAAAAGTGACAGTATTCTGAACTTTCTATTCATCATAGAATCCTGAAAAAAAAGTATCATGGTTTCCACAAAAACATTAAGCAGCACAACTGTTTTCAACATTGATAATAGTAATAAATGTTTCTTGAGCAGCAAATCAGCATATTAGAATGATTCCTGAAGGATCATGTGACACTGAAGACTGGGGTAATGATGCTGAAAATTCAGGAATAAATTACACTTTAAAATATATTACAATAGAAAACAGTTAAATTGTAATAATATTTCACATTATTACTGTTTTACTGAACTTATAATCAAATAAATGCAGTTTTGGTAAACATAGGAGACTTCATTCAAAAACATTAGTGTATATGTAAATGAAGTGATAGTTAGACATTTGAGCAGAAAATATATTTTCATTATATGTGCAGGTTGTGTGCAGAGTGTTCGGATTGCGCTGTACTCTCTGAGGAATCCAGGTGTTCCTCTCATGGTGTATAAGCTTAGGGACCAGTTAAACACTGTTGTTTATCACAATGTTTTTCATTAAGTCCATTCATTAATTAAGGTGTTTTGTAGTTAGGTAGTTAGTAGTATTTAGTTTGGTGTGTATTTGTGTTTTAATGTTTTAAAGATACTGTCACACTAATTGAGATCTTCATTGTTTTGTTCGGGAGAACATTGTTCTGATTTCATTGTAGCAAAATCTGTAATAGGTTAGTTTAAAAGATGTTGCCCCTTAAATAGCTTCAAAGTAATTCAACTACATTTTATTAAATTTTTTTAAATGGTAACTTGACTAAAAAGTAGGATAGCTTTCTGCTTTTTAAATTAACTGAATGCATAGATTCTGTAAGAAGTGTGATGCCACTTCTCATATAGCACTTCACACCCACAGACGCAAACACGCATACTGATCTACATAACTGCAGCTTTCTACAGACTTCCATGGATCAATGCAGAAAGCTGCACATAGCATGTAACCGGTCTTCTGCAGACTACCGTCATACTGTTCAGCGTTCCATTTACTTAAAGGTAAATGGAACTAAACTAGCACATGAGCACGCGCTCAGACATGCATATATTCGAGCAGACCATAATAACCCCACATGCATGATATATACTAACATAGGTTTGAGTATGAAATCAAATTGTGAGGTAAGTCTTTCTGGTATTCATCTTGTTCATTACAACTTTAGGTGTGTTTATGTGTGCATTCAGCATTCTCTGCTATACACTGCAAAAAAATCAAAATAAATTTAGTGACATGTATGGCTAAATTAAATGAAAATACTAGTGGAAATTTTGGTTTTTCGGTTATTTTCGTGATCCTTTTAGGATGTTTTGATATTTTTATTAGAAAATTAGAATATAAATTTTGCAGTGTATAAATTAACTTTGGTTAGCAAATATGTGCAATAGACGAACACTAAGTGGAGATTTCTGTGCTTGGATGTAGTTATGATATATTGTATATCTATTAATAATGATATATTCTTATTAATTTTTCTTTTATCTGGCAGCTGAGGTACAGAGTGAAATCGAGAGAATCTTTGAGCTGGCCCGGACGCTCCAGTTAGTGGCTCTGGATGCCGACACAATCAACCATCCATCTCAGTTGGCCAAGACATCACTGGCACCTATCATAGTCTACATCAAGATTGCCTCTCCAAAGGTATACATTAGCTGAATATACACATTACCGTTCAAATGTTTGTGGTCGGTGTGATTTTTGTCATGTTTTTAAAAATGTCTCTTATGCTCACGATGATTGCATTTTTTTTTTTTTTACTTTAAAAATATGGTAAAAACAGTCATTTTCTATTTGAATATATTTATTCCTGTGATGCAAAGTTGAAGTTTCAGCAGCCATTACTCCAGTCCTCAGTGTCACACGAACCTGTTTTTGAGGAACCTGTGATTATATATTTTTTGTTTTGTTACATTATAAATGTCTTTACTGTCACTTTTGATCAATTTAATATGAATAAAGCATCCTTGCTGAATAAAAGTATTAATTTCTTTCAAAGAAAAACTTACTGACCAAAAAAATGTTTGAACAGTACTCTAAAAAATGTTGGGTTGTTTCAAAACAACTGGGTTGTTTTTGGGTCAAATATGGACTAACCCATTTGTTGGGTTAAATTTTTACATTTAATTTTGAATCCAAAAGTTAGTCCATATTTGACCCAAAGTTGGGTTGAAACAACCCAGCATTTTTTAAAATGGTTTCAATACATTTGCTTCACAAAGATGCTTTTTTGGTTAAAACATTTCAGTGTGTACATCATAATAATGTATGTTTATTGGACTTATATTTGTGTTTCTGTGTCTCCCTCGCGATCAGGTGTTGCAGAGGCTGATAAAGTCCAGGGGTAAATCTCAGGCCAAACATCTCAATGTCCAAATGGTGGCAGCTGATAAACTTGCGCAGTGTCCTCCTGTGAGAATATGACTTTTGATTTCTACTGATTAACATTTATGTACACTTTTAGATTTGTATAATTTAGATAAATAAATATAAAACATTTTGGGCAATATTTTTGTACCAAATTTTTTCAGAAGAGGGTTGCAATATGAGATGCGTTTTAGCTCCAAAGATGACTGCTCTATGAGCTAATTTAGCCCAATATTTTTGAATCATCACTAAAAATGTTGAAAGGAGCTCTATTTATTGTGTGGTGTGTTTGATATGGCCACTAGAGGGCGCTTATGATTAATATTTTTTTACATTACGTGCATGGTGTGCGTTTATGTCTGCAGTTTATCAGATACATTTAACTTTCTATTGTTTTTGAAAATCAAAACGGTATTTTAAGGTATTTTAAAGTAAAGCAAGATAATTATTAATGATTACATAGCCCGAACCCGTCTCCAACCTGCAGGTACAGGTGCTCACTTCCCTGCGTCGCAACTTGGAGCTCCTGGATGGCTCCCCTGCTACAGGGCAAGGGCAACAGGAAGATGAGCACGCCCTCTAAAGACAGGGCCAGGATTACAATGGGATATTGAAGGGTCCCGTACCTGTCTCCCAATCACAGAAAAGTAACGATGGCTGCTCAAGAGATAGAAATGCCTGACTATAATTCTGTTGTCTGTCTCTGCTCCTCTCCTTTAACTGATCTCTCAATGATAAAAAATAATGCAACACACATACACACGAACAAAATATCCCATACGTGATCAACATAATCATAAGTCCTCCACAGTCCACACAGTGTCCCCTCATTTGAAACGCCTGCCGGACTTTACGGTGTCCTCTTGCTGTCTGGGAAATGTAGTTCAGATTGCTACCCTCTTCCAGGCTGCCATGGCACCAGCTCTGAAAAACGCACTCATGTCCATTGTCCTATTAACACTGAGCCGAAATTCTAACAGAAGCTCGTGTATGTGCATTGACGCCAATGTTGTTTACCCAAGTTAAACAAAAGTGTGTGTTTGTGTGTCTGCGTGCAGAAGTGAGAGACAGCGAGCGCAAAAGTGAGTCAGTGAGGGAGACAGAGGATAGATCAGTGCCTGTGTGTCAGTGCGTTTTTGCAACTATCTCACCGCAATCTGAACAAGAAAAAATTAGCATCCATCTGCTCAGTCTTCACCATTACACAGTTGTCTAGGAGACCAAAGTTACATAGCTTTGAGATGTTCTTTTAATAAAAGTCAGTTTATCCTCTTATAGTCACAGGCACCTCAAATATTAAGATGTTTAAATGGATTCACTTGTTAATTAGATTTATTTATACATATATATATATATATATATATATATATATATATGGTGTGCGTTTATGTCTGCAGTTTATCAGATACATTTAACTTTCTATTGTTTTTGAAAATCAAAACGGTATTTTAAGGTATTTTAAAGTAAAGCAAGATAATTATTAATGATTACATACTAAAATTGCATTTTATAAAATGTGTAGATTGCACTTAGAAAATACTATGAGCCCTGGCATCTCCCTACCAAAATGGCCTTTTCCCATAATTGCATGAGTGAAGAATGTATTTTATGTATGCCATTTGTTATTGAGGTTATAGTATTGCTTGGGATGTGTTGAAATAACTTGTAAAGCTGACCTCTAACCTTTGTATTAACATGCTGCGTGCTCTGTTTTGTGTGTGTGTGTGTGTGTGCATCTGCATTGGCATGTTGTGGTGTGTTTTGGGGTTGCTGTAGGGGCCATTCCTGGTGCATGGAGAACAGAAGAGGGAAGGGCCTGAACGTGGCAGTCTCCAAGATTACCAGAGCGACCTGAGTGGCAAGCAGCCACTGCGCTCTTCACGCAGCCAGTTGCAAACCGGCGGCCGAGGTCTGTCGCGGCAGGATACGTTCGATTCCGAGACGCAGGGCAGCCGCGATTCCGCCTACACTGATGACATGGAGACCGACCCGTATGAGGAGCCGGACCCTTGTCGCTCGTACCGTCTGAACCCCGCCCACCACGCTCCTCGCCAGGCCTCCTGGGAGGACGAAGGGGCGGAGCCTGACCAGGAGAACCTCAACATGGTCCCACCACCAGCCAATCAGCACCAGCGTGGACGAGGCAAGCTGAGGGAACGCTACTCTCAAGACGCAGAAGGCGGCGGAGCGACGACGGGCCGCAACCATAACCAGGAGGAGTGGAGCAGAGATGTGTACATTCGCTAGAGCAGGTTTACCTGAGACGAGGGTGAGGAGTTGTTTAGAGTGACACTAAATAAAATCTCTATAGTTGGATCTGTTTGCAACCCAGAGAAACACACAGTCATTGACTAACGCTGTACAGCTAACACTCACGACATTCGCATTACGCTAACAAAGCTCTCGTCATTACATATTTGAGGGTGACCACATGTCCTATTTTTCTCGGAAAGGCTTTCTTCTTGGCCAGGATTTCTTTTTTTTTAAGTTATATTTATGGGATTTTTATGCCTTTATTGTGAGAGGACAGTTGAGAGATGACAGGAAAGTATTGGGTGGAGAGAGGGGGGCGGGATCGGCAAAGTACCTCTAGGCGGGAATCGAACTCGGGTCGCCGTGAGAGCAGTTGCGCTTCTAACCACGAGGCTATCGGTTTGGCCAGGATTTCTAAAAACAGTAAATAAAGTAAATAAAAAAGAAATGACATTTATTTATTAAATAAAGGCTTGAATACACTACACAACTTTTAAAATCTGAACAGATTTTAAAACACTAAGCGTCATAGACTTGGCAACTTTGTAAATAGTTACAGAAGAAAAACCGGGCATCATATATTGGACAACTAAGGATCACACACTACCAGATTTTCAAGTCGTTCTGATTCCAACAAACTCAGAAACTCGCACATTGTTGCTAGCAGGCGCATAACAAATGAAAAGGTTTTTTTTTTTTTTTTAATTGGCTCAAAATATCAAATGTGTTTGATATCCTCTGACTGGATGGAATGATAGAATGAAGCCAAAATATCGGAGTCTGACTTCAGAAATCCTTGCCAGGACAAGTCTGGGAAAATAAAGACATCTGGTCACCTTAATTTAGTTTAAATCTGTTTTTTGAGGAGAATAAGCAGGAGAACCTTTCTTCATGTCTATTTTACTTTTGTATAGTACTGCATGACTCCTAATCATTATAAGGTTAGTAACTGTTCTCGCTGAGCATTAAACACGATTCAGAATGTATAACCAAAATCTTGCAAGCGTATGTGTGCGTTCGTATGGTTCGGTGGTCGGGTGCGTATGTGTGCGCGCGTGTGCATCCTCTGTAGTCTTAAACAGGGTCTTTCTGATACACAGTAGTCTTGGGAGTGATCCACCAATTCGTTTTCCCAGACTACACTACTGCAGAGCGTGTTTTTGTTTCGTATTTGATTTTATTTATTTTATTTATTGAGTCTCGAAAGATCTATCCAGATTTTAGCCTGCTAAAACCTTTACCGAGCTCCACCGCTGCTGTGTACTCCTCCAGTCCACAAGGGGTGCTGTGGTGCTCACATGCTATAGTTTAATAGGGCTAAAAAGCGCTAAAGTGTATCAACAGATGTTAATCCAGACCCGCTAGCAGTTCTAAAATGCTAATATGCAAATATAAATAAGACAATTAAGAGGGTCAAATTTTAAAACTAAAAGCCCAAAATGTTTGAGACCACCGCTAAAGTTGAACACAAATAGCTTTGTGTTGATTGTAACCGGCTCTGTCCCGTCTTCTGTGCCTGCTCAAGGGCTTTTAGCATTTGTGCCGCTAGTGTACCACTGCCATTGGAAACATATTCTGCCTTATTTGCACGTCAGTCACACAGGCCAACCAATCACAAGTGCCGTAATCTCTCATCAGGCCACTCCCACCATAAACATGGTGGGTTGTCTTAACTCAGTGCAACACATATAGTTGTTGTTGTTGTGTGATAGTAGTCTACACTGCCATTTAACCTTATCATAGCGACATGTTTGCACTGCTAGCCATTTGAAGATTAAACAAGCTGTTTATTGCATGACAGTTTAAGGATTCACTTCACAGGCTGAGAAGCTGACGTACGTACACATATCCCACTGCCAAATTCATGCTAATGCTACTGCTTTTTGTGTTGTTGTCTCTGTGGCCAATTTCTAAGCCAGGACTGTATGTGTATGTGTGTGTGTATGAAATGGGAGAAAATCTGGAGTCTTTACTATTTTATGTAACCTGAGCCTTGGAGCCTCTTTTTACCCTCACCTATGTTTGAAAAGATCATCATGATGAAATTCGCTAAATATACAAGTAGATAGCTTACTAAATAATGTTATTGTTGCATTATCGCAATTGTTTCAAAATATAAGGAAAACAGACGTATTCTTTGGTGCCTGATTGTAGCTCCATTTTACTTTTTGTTTTTAATCTGTGGATAAATTCATATTTTAATTAAAATTTTTAATCTGGATCAACTGTTTCCTGTGCCTTTGCTATTTTCATTTCATTTAGTCACCGATAAATATGGATGAAAGGTATCAGTAACTCTCAACCAAGGGGCCTCAGTGACCATCCAAGGATGACTTAAAATGAGTTAACTTTATAAATTAATATAATGAAATAATAAAATTCTAATCCAAATTGAAATGCTAAAAAAATAAAGATGCAAGCTGAAAACAAATTAATTTTTATTTTCCTTCAATAACTTTTGGTTTTATTGAAGAACATACAGTTCTTGAATACAGAATATAAATTCGGGAATTATAATGGTTCCGTAATTTGGTATATGAAATTTTAAATATAATCATAATAAAATATTATGTATTTTTAATATGTTTACCTAATTAGCCACATTTATACATTTAATATATCAATTAAAAATGAAAAAAGCAACTTTGTCTTAATTACAACAGAGATACCAGAAGTATGTTAGCGTAAATGCAGGGGAGGCTTTAAAATATTGTTTTGGAGCCTCGTTGAGACAAAAAGGTATAGATCTGGTATAGGGATACTGGTATAGATCCACTAGGGACTTGTGAGAAACACGAGAAGAAGGGATGGCAAAGTGAAGTGATAAATAGAGGGGAATGAGGTAATGGTGTGAAGTGATGGGTGAGAAAGAGTATGTGGTGGTGGGGGGTCAGGAAGAACACAAAAAGAAAGGAGCGAGGAAACAATGCAGGATAGAGACAGCGGGGCATGAGGAAGAATTGAAAAGATGGCTATCAGATCTCATTTATGGGGGCAATCCTGGTTTACAGTCGAACCCCTGAATTCACACGAGTCAACTGTATATTACATGCTGATCATGCAAACAGTCTTAAAGGGATAGTTCACCCAAAAATGAAAATTATGTAATCATTTATTCACTCTCCACTTGTTGCAAATCTGTATGAGTTTCTTTCTTCTGTTGAACACAAAGGAAGATATTTTGAAGAATGTTGGTAGCCAAACAGTTGATAGTAGTCATTGACTTCCATGGTATTTATTTATTTTTCAATTCTATGGAAGTCAGTGGCTGCTGTTTGGTTCATATAGGTTTGGAACAAATGATGACACAATTTTCATTATTATATTTCTTTCATAACATGCAAAATATGATTGCATTGTCTGGAATTTGTGATTATGCAAATGATATATTTTCTTTCTTCCTTGTTGTCTGAACACAAACGTCTTCACCTGAACCAACAACGGTTTCTGTTCACAGGTGGTACATGAAAAAACACCACACCACAACAAGACTTTACACAATTCTTGCCCAGACATGCGGATGACACTTAACCACACTCGTGCATTTGCACGCTGATCTGCATGCACTCTGTGCGTTGCATGCTTCTGTTCTTCTTGTAGCAGATGTTCTCACATTGTGTCACATTATTCCGCATACCATGGCATTTAAGTCGGCTATACCCAAAGTGTTCAAAACACAGACTCATTCTGTGTAAACACAAGGCCTCAGGTGTGGGTGTGCAAGAAACCTGATTCAGCTCAACACTCTTAGAAGAACAGTGACAACAGGAAACTCATGCTCAGATCACATCAAGAGGAACAGAAAGAGCAGAACACATGACATTATGGAAACGATGTGGTTTCATTACTTGCTATATTCTGGTGATAATATGTGACCCTGGAGCACAAAACCAGTCATAAGTCGCACAGGTATATCTGTAGCAATAGCCAACAATACATTGTATGGGTCAAAATTATCGATTTTTCTTTTATGCCAAAAATCATTAGGATATTAAGTAAAGATCATGTTCCATGAAGATATTTTGTGAATTCCCTACCATAAATATATCTAAACTTAATTTTTGATTAGTAATATGCATTGCTAAGGACTTCATTTGGACAACTTTAAAGGTGATTTTCTCAACATTCTGATGTTTTGTTTTTTGGGGGTTTTTTTGCACCCTCAGATTCCAGATTTTCAAATGGTTGTACCTCGGCCAAATATTGTCCAATCCTAACAAACCATACATCAATGGAAAAACTTATTTATTCATCTTTCAGATGAGGTATAAATCTCAATTTTAAAAAAACTGACCTATATGACTGATTTTGTGGTCCAGGGTCACATAGCCTATATTTGATTTTGTTTTTTGAAGTTCAACATTTCAAATCAATATACTACCGTCAATGATATTGTTTTGGTTGGTGTTTTGTTCTGTCTGTGATTGATTTCTGGTTGTATAAGGGTTGATAAAGAATCGCACAGGTCACTGAGGTCAGAAGAAAATGTCAAGTAAGGTTATTGATTTGAGTCAGTTATATAAGACAATATCTGATTTTATATCAGAAAGAAGATCATGTAACAGAAACTAATTTACAGAGAGTCCAGGGAATTCCTTGGGCTCTCTTTTACTTTCTGATTAGAGTTCCATTAAACTTCCTCTCAAATTCCCCTGTAAGAACGCCCCGCCCCGTTCCAAATACGAATAAAAGGAACGGTACGGAAAACTGCGTCATCGCCATGGGCGTCCAATTAGGGTTTGTCGTTTAATCCACCCCTGAAACGCGTGACGCGGCCTCTGCGTCATCACACGTCGTTTAAATGCGCGGAGTGCAGACGCACACGAAAAACACGACGAGACTCCGTACTCCGACCCGGGTTACTGTATCGGAGCAGATTAGACCGACACCAGACGATTAAACCACAGACACTCAGGGAAAGAATCTCCTAACGTTTCGACTCTAAATTCTGGCATCTGTTTGAGAATAAAGAGCAACAAGCAAAAGGGGAATACTATCGATCGTTGGATCATTGTTTTAACGTAGTAAAGTATTTACAACCCAGATTTAAAGAATCAAAGGAACCAGAAGAACGACTTAACTCCAGCGCTCGGCGAATTCTGAAAACTCAGTGTGAGAGATTGACAAAACCGGCCTTTTAAACTCACTGCCTTCGGGGATGGGGCTTCTGTTCGCCAAACTGATGACTGTGTTCGGAGACAGAGGTAAGCCAATTTAAAAAGGATGTGATTTTATGTTTTTTATTATTCTGATTTTGTATTTTAGCAACATTTAATATGATTTTAAAGTGGTCTTGTTATTATAATTGTAGTCAAGATGGTTTACTTGTTAATGTTTTCAGTCACAAGAACATTACCGGGTAACAGTTAAGTTAACATTCTGTCCTGGCTTTTGAGAAACTTAACATGTTGTTCTCTTCAGGGCTTTTACTAATACTCTTGAGTTCTTAATGGTTAACGTGTTTTCAAACACCGGATAAAGGCCATTGTGAACATTGTTCCACATTTGTCATTTTGTAAGACGGTCGACTCTTCTAACTCTGCATTACGATTTTATTTAGTAACATACAACCAATCATAAACGTCCTCAGCTCGTATTCATTAAATATTCATTAGTTTGGTTTGTTTTCTAAAACTCGCACGCGTCGTTTAATCTGTCTAACAGCGACACTAATTACTCGAACTTGTTTTTACTGTGTTTCAGATTTAAAATGACTAACACTCAAAACTTTCACATATGAATAATAAGTTCATATTTGTACTTTTAGTCCAGTCAATGCTACTGACCTCATAAATAGCCAAGAAAGTTAATCCAGAATGTTTATAAATGTACAGTGTACATTTTTTCAACCTTAGCAAAGTACAGGATGAAATGTGAAACAAGATTACCCAGGGTTAATACTGACCCAGGTTTCGAATGTTAAAAGCCCAGTTTAGTGGCCCTAATAACATGTCATTGACAAATACATATGTTTATGCAAGTCTGTGTTCTGTCTGTACACGATAAGATCGTACATGCCAGTGAGGTTCAAAGATCGTAGGCGTTTTGCTTACTTATAGGTATTCTGGACCAATTTACCCAACTTTTCTGAACTTTGTTAAACCCAAACAGATATAGATCACTGAACACTGTGTTCTTAGAAATGCATTGCGTGTATGTTAATCAGGTTGATGTTATCAGTTGACATTGTCATACAGAATAGATTAAACTAAGTCGAATTAAAATCTCTTTTTTTCTCTCTCTCTCTCTTTTTAGAACACAAAGTAATTATTGTCGGTTTGGACAATGCCGGGAAGACCACCATCCTCTACCAGTTGTAAGTGTTTTTCTTTTTGAAAGCATAAACAGGAGAAGCACATGCCTTTTGTCAGTCTGTTATTACATGTTACCTGTTTCCACTCAGCTTTTGAACCTTGTACACTGTGTTCCTTCCAGTTTAACTAAAGAAGCGGTGCAGACTTCTCCCACAATTGGCAGCAACGTAGAGGAAATTGCTGTAAAGAAAACACGCTTCCTCGTCTGGGACATTGGTGGTCAGGAGAGTCTCAGAGCTAGCTGGAACTCGTACTACTGTAACACAGAGGTGTGTGTCATTAACCTGCGTGCCTTGCTAATGTGACAGGAAATATGTAAAACTCTCATGATTGTTCTTTCCCTACTGCTTAGAGGCAGATACAATATATTATTACCAACTTTATAGTCTTTATAAAATGTATAATCTGCCTCTCTAAATGTAACAGATTGTCATCCTGGTGGTTGACAGCACTGATCGAGAACGCCTGACTGTAACTAAAGAGGAGCTTCATCGCATGCTTGCACATGAGGTTAGTTTGCATTCAGCTGCTTCATGACTCAGTTGTTATGAATATTTCATGATGGGTATTTCATGCACTTTGAATGTGTAGTATCAGAGTCTGGGTTTAATAAAAATGTTTATTTATTTTACGTGATTTTATTTGTTTAGACTTTGAGTATGTTCAAAACAGTGTAACTATAGTTTTTTTTAATCAATATTTTGAATTGTTTCTTATATTTCTAAGTTCTAATTGTAGTTCCATTTTTAGTCATTTTGTTATGCTTTTGTCATTTTATAAAATGTTTTCCTCTTTTTTTTATTATTATTATTTAGGGTTCATTTATCTTTATTTCAGTTTTAGCTGTAGCTACTTTATTTACAGTTAGTAATTTTAGTGCGTTAAACTTGTTTCAGTTAGTTGCCAAAGCAACATTTATCATTTTCATTTAGTTTGTTTTCCATCAAATTTTTTTCAGCTTTATTTTGAACAAAATAAAAAATAAATTATGTTTTTGGTAGTTTTAGTTAACAATAATCTCCCTGATTCAAAATAATATCTCTACTGTAAAAGGCATTGTTTCCAATCAGAAAAACCATAAACCATATCAGGAGAAACCATAGCCTATTTGATAGTAAAATACTTTAAAATTGTGATAAAACCATGCAAATAATGCTTGTTTTCCATGATGTTGTTGTTTTACTAAATGGACATGAAAGAATGTTGTTAATTAATTTATATTTTTACATTTATATTCACCAATATAACAACAAACATATTTTATTGACAACATTTTAACATGTGATTAAAATGTCATCTAGGGACTTTTTAAATATGCAAACAAATGATTGAATCAGGCTTTCAGGGTTGGGTTAGACTAGCCCAAGTGAAACTAGCCCTAGTCTTAACTCTTTTAAACATTCTTCTTTAATGTTGACAGTTTAATTTCATTGCTTCTCCTCCTTGTGTGTCCCCACAGGATCTGCAGAACGCATCCGTGCTGGTTTTGGCGAATAAGCAGGACATGAAGAACAGCATGTCTGCTGCAGAGATCTCTCAGAGTCTGACTCTCAGCTCGCTCAACGCTCACTCCTGGCACGTCCAGGCCTGCTGCGCACTCACTGGAGAAGGGTATGTGTGTTTTCTAGGAGTGTGTATGTTTACCTGAGTGTTTGGCTTGTTTAAAATGTTTCCAAGTCCCTGATCTGAGTGAAAGCCTGTGTATTTAATGTGCACCCACCTCTTTCTCTTCCCTCTACAGCTTACCAGCCAGTCTAGATTGGATGCGCTCCCGTGTTGTGGCGAATTAGTCCAGCAACGGTGCTTCTTAAACCTCTGGAACTGCTGAAAAAGAGATCAGGCCTACTTAAGACTTTCATCCAGCTCTCAGTGCCTCTGTCTGAGTAATCTTCAAATACTGAATCCTGGAGGAACGCGCTTCATCCACTTACTCTGGATACCAGAACGAGCCTGGAGACTGTGTGTGTGTGTGTGTGTGTGTGTGTAAACGTTTGTGTTTGTACATTATGTGACTCCGTTCTAGAGGTCCACGTGTTTACATTACTGACTTTTGCAATGATCTGACCTGATCATGATGTGTTGTCGCCACTGTATTCACCTCCGGCTGTGCTGACGGCTCCGCTTCTCACGTGGAGTTATTGTCTACAGGCATCCATCTCAAAGGGGTGGTGGGGGGTGATGGTTCACATGCCTGTACTGACTCATGATGAGCCACTAAGCTACTGAACAAGCATTACTTGAAGTATTTAAAGGGAATTGATTTGTGTATGTTCTAGAGATGTGAGCATGCAGAATGGAACAAGTGTTCAAGTATTTTATTTTTGAAAGTATATTGGATGTTCATAGTATGTTTCTTATATGATTTTGTACAAAACAAGTTTTGTACAAATAAAAATCTACTAAAAACACGCCTTTTGTCTCTGACAAATATACTTAGCCTGGGTTCAAAATGTATATGACTGTTGAGTAGGGACGCAGACCAAGCGAGATAAAGACAATCTATGATTATCAGATCAAACAGAAGCTGACTACAGCTTAATTTGCATTGATCATTCATATGATAATCTGTCCTGTCCTTTTGTAGATCCATATGCAAATGCATTAAAGCCAACAATTACCTAGTTACTATGCATGCGGTGTGCATTTTGATTTGCTAATGCATTAATATATATATCATTGTCACTGGACAATCTGTCCCTAACTATCTAGGTTTCTGAATAGCTTGTTTTTGACGCCTCACAAAGGTGAGATCTAATTTGCACTCCTTTATAGGTGATGTGCTAAACTTAGTAAATCTTTACAGGAGAATGGTGCAAAAGTCTAAATATATTTTCTTATGTATTAGTATGCATAAATATGAGAAAATAAGTAGTAATAAGTATAATATATTCTCTTTTAAATTGGAGCAATATTTTTATGCCTACCCTCACAAAATATAGATTCTAATATTATTGTATCTAAAAATGAAACCATTTGACATAGAATATATACAAATAAAGCTGTAGTGTTTTCTTAAAAACTGCAGTAATAATTTGTGATTTTTTTTATGGAATAACATGCAGCACAATAAAGATGCCTCAATCAGGTTGAGTACAAATATTTGGATAGCATTGCTCAAGATATGCTTAACCAAATGACTGAGAGGCATGTATATGATTTTAAGCCTTTAAGCCTTTTAATATTTAACAAACAAATATTAAATGCTGTTACTAAACAGTGCTTCAGCTTACAGACCTGTGTTGATGTGCTGATGAAATATATGTAGGTGACCTATTGTAATAGTCAATAGACAACAATCATTGAAATGAGCATGTCTCATTATTTAAAATGTTGTGTGTATGGGATAAATGGGAGTTCCTGCTTCCATCGATGACAGTGTGGGCTTGCTGAGTGAGCAAAGATGATGACAGTCTATCCATGCTTTCTCCTTCTGCTGAGTCATTAAATGAGTGCAAAATAATGAAATGATTGCTTATGTAGTCAGTTAGGGTGTGTGTTTGGTAAGCAGGCCCTGTGTCTGTGTGTTACTGGTAGGTGAGATTTTAAGGTCTTGAAGATTCAATTGAAGGCTTCAGGTTCTTTGCTTATATTGTTGTTCAGATTTATGTGTGTATTCACATTGGTTTCTTGCATCTACCCATGTGGTCTGATTACTATAAAGGAGAACTCACATAGGGGGCACCCAAATTTGAACCAGGGACCTCTTGGTCTGCCGTCAAACCACTGAGCTATACCCCCACAGTAACAGCTCACAGGTCAGTCCCCTAACGGTTCATCTATAACAATGTATTTAAAGGTGTGTATGACAGTCGGAGTTTGTTTTATATATTTTCTTTCCATTCAAATAGATTAATATGGGTTTACAGGGATAAAACTCTTCTAGTTCAGTGCTGTGTTACTTCACTCTATAAAGGAGGTGTTTCTTGCCTGCAATGATCTAATGAAGCATTGGGTCTTCATGGCCACCCCTGCTACAGAGTGGAAAGCAGTATTAAAATGGTGGAGTGAAAAATACAAAAAATATTCAACTGTGAATTATTTTATCAAAGCAGCTGGAAGAAATTCCTTGGCTTGGGGTATTTGTGTTACAATCCACTGTTCTGCATATCACACTTGCAGGCTCAGGATCATCTACTGATAGTTAAAGATGTCATGCTTGCCTATTTAAATTCACTTATTTATCGGGACGAGCTACTGTGAACATGACCACACGAGTAGCACATCTTGTAAAGGACCCCCCCCCAAAAAAACAATATCAGGATATACTAAATGTGAGTGACACATCTGGCCACACATCAATTGGGACAATATCTATTGGGAAGTATGAATGTTCCTTCTATTGGTCTGTACTTATGATGTACTAAGATCTTAACAAATGTGTAAGAAAGAAAGAAAGAAAGATTGCATACTGGCAGAAAAAAAGACATGGGGACAAAGCGACATGAGAACATGCATGCATAGGGTTTGTAACGGAGGAGGCGTGACAACGGAGGGGGGATCCAAATGCAAGGCTTTATTCCAGAACTAATTACAAGGTAGTGAGGGTCAGAACACCAGCGAACAACAATAACAGAGGCAAGGCAAAAGGGTAATTCATAAAACAGGCAATTGTCAGGGCAGGCAGCAAGCAATAACAAAAACAAGGTAACAGTCCAGAGTAAAAAAAACAACAAGAAAACTAGGAACACAGGAAAACACTGAAAGGCTAACCAACATTTAATCACCAGCGAAGACAGAGAGTGTGTGTGCTATTCTTAGAGTCCTACTAATATGAGGCAGCTATGAACTGATAATGAGTGCTGATGGGTCCAGGCAAAAGATGATGGGAAATGGAGTCCTGAGTGAATGGCAAGGTACAGAATGGAGTGCACTCCAGCTGGAGATCGTGACAGTGTTTACTTAGAAACAAATCCAGTTCTGTGGAAATCAGTCTATATTTCTGGTCTTAGGCCTGTCAATCATAGTTACAAAGGGGCAAATTTGTATGGTGCTAGAATGAGCAAGTTAATCACATGCATGAGGAAACCAACTTTCATTAAAACATTGTTCTGTGATTACATTTCACAAGAACAATACCGTAAATGCTAGAATGCATCACACCATTTTTACCCCGATTTTCAGTCTTTAGCTTCAGGTTATGAATAAATATAAAATTAAATCAAATATGTTTTATATTCTAAAGCCCCGTTCACACCAAGAACGATAACTATAAAGATAGCTATAAAGATAACGATATTAGCGTCCACATCAGCAAACGATATCGTCTGTTTATTCTAAGCTCACATGCGTCTGCCGCTTTAAATTCTGGAGCTTGTTACAGCAGGATGGATTCTGATTGGCTGTCAGTGTTTTATCTTTATTGTTATCTTTATAGTTATCGTTCTTGGTGTGAACGGGGCTTAAAGGTGATTTTGGAACATATTCTTTTCATTTCTAACGCGCGTGTCTCTTAGCAACGAGGCGAGTGTTTCTGCACAGCTTGAGTCTAGTTTGTGGTCCTCAGTGGTTTATGATGCACAGTTTTTCTAACCATTTACCAAGTCGACAAGTGTATAATGCCTTAATGTTTTAAAATCTGTTCAGCCTTTGCGTTTACAAACAAAAACCTCTAGATAGATAAATATATTATTACTGAGTTGTAGCCTAGTCTGCATTGTCCTCAGCAACGAAAATAGCCAAATGACTGCAATATTCCGATTACTCTGGTATGGCCACACCAATAGCTCTTGCTAAAAAAGTGATTTAAAGTAAGATTAAGTGAACATGTTTTTCTAACCATTTACCAAGTCGACAAGTGTATAATGCCTTAATGTTTTAAAATCTGTTGAGCCTTTGCGTTTACAAACAAAAACCTCTAGATAGATAAATATATTATTACTGAGTTGTAGCCTAGTCTGCATTGTCCTCAGCAACGAAAATAGCCAAATGACTGCAATATTCCGATTACTCTGGTATGGCCACACCAATAGCTCTTGCTAAAAAAGTGATTTAAAGTAAGATTAAGTGAACATGTTACAAAGTGTCTATTATTCGTCTTATAATATTCAGATTTCAGACCTTCCATCAGATTCTTGATAAACAGCGTTCTCTGCTCTGTTTCAGCTTTGTTTGGGGCGACATCTAGTGGCTAAGTACACAACTAGCCTACATGCAATCCTCTCCAAATAAATACAGTAGACATTTTGATTTCTTTACACTTTCATCAGATTAAGTTGTGCGTTATTACAGATAACTGTATGTAGCTCAGTGAGTTTGCCTGTGCCTGTTTTCTTTTTGCAAAGCAGTTTGTCCTGGGTTCAATTCTGGGCAATATTCACATACTTTCATTGTCATCTTACTATTGTGCTTGTTGGCCTAAACAACAACAAACAGTTGGTTTGAGTTTCACAACTTTTTAAGAAAAATCTTAAAAAAGAGAGATAAAACACTTCATGCAGACATGAATGGATCCAGATCTGTGTGTGGTAACCAGGTCCTGTCTGCGTGTTATTGCTAGTTGATATTCATGGCAGGATTCATACGTCTGGCCTATGTTATCCCCAAAGTCTATTTGAAAACCCTCTACCAGAAGTTTCTGTTCAATTGTAAGTGTTTTGGAAAAAACAGGGGGCACCCGGATTTGAACCGGGGACCTCTTGATCTGCAGTCAAATGCTCTACCACTGAGCTATACCCCCAGCTGCAGCAACTCAGCACAGGTGATGCTTTCCCAGGTTAGTCACTCAGGCCTGACGTGTTTATAATGGGTGTGTATACAGGTGTGAGTGTGTGTTTTGTGTTTGTTCTGAGCCTCCTGCTGCAATACCCAGAAATGACTGTAATAATCAGGATTTTGTTTTGTTTCTTTCAATGTGGTTGAGTCCACAAAATATGAAAATCTGTTAAACAATGATATAATGCCGTAGTGTTGCTTTAGTAAATCTTTACTAAAAATAAAGAAATTAATAATAAAGAAATTTACAAAAACTATCAAATAAATAAATTGCCACCAATAATGCCCAAGAAATGTAAATGTAAATTGTAACCTAACAACAAAATCTGTTAAACAAATGCTACATCCAAAAAACAAACAAACATAAGTTTATGTAAGGCCTGGTTTTTTTACTGTGCAGTTAATAGCCTGTATAAATTTAGAACAATTAAATCACATGGCAATTGTCCCTATAAAATTTTGTGACATTTATGAAAAATACCGATGTCCTGAAATAAATATCTGTACACAGTTAATATCTACCTTCATTACACAATTGACATGTACAGTCAGGTCCGGAAGTACTGGGACACTGACTGAGTTTTTATGCTTTTGTCTTTATACACCAGTACAATGGATTTGAAATAAAACAATCAAGATTTGATTGAAGTGCAGACTTTAAGCTTTAATTCAAGGGGTTGTGTACAAAAATGTAACATTAGGAATTACAACCATTTTTATACACAGCATATATAAAGGGGCTCAAATGTAATTGGACAAATAATTGTAATCATAAATAAAATGTTCATTTTTATTAACATTTTATTTATAAAATATATAATGTTCATTGTTCATATTTTGTTGAGAATCCTTTGCAGGCAAAGACTGCCTTAAGTCTGGAACTCATGGACATCACCAGAGACTGGGTTTCCGCCTTTGGGATTCTTTGCCAGGCCTTTACTGCAGCTGACTTCAGTTGTTGTTTGTTTGGGGGTCTTTCTGCCTTTAGTTTTGTCTTCAGAAAGTGAAATGCATGCTCAATCGGTTTGAGTTTAGGAGATTGACTTGGTCATTGCAGAATATTCAACTTTTTTACCTTCAAAAACTCCTGGGTTGCTTTTGCTGTATGCTTTAGGTCATCGTCCATTTGTACTATGAAGCGCCACCCAATCGACTTTGCTGCATTTGGCTGAATCTGGGCAGATATATCCCTATACACTTCAGAATTCATCCGGCTGCTTCTGTCTTCTGTCACGTCATCACTAAACACCAGTAACCCAGTGCCACTGGAAGCCATGCATGCTCATGCCATCACACCGCTCCACCATGTTTCACAGATGATGTATGCTTTGGATCATGAGCTGTTCCAAGCCTTCTCCATACTTTTTTTCTTCTCGTCATTCTGGTACAAGTTGATATTGATTTCATCTATCCAAAGAATGCTTTTCCAGAAGTGGTCTGGCTTTTT
>NW_015625586.1:533733-567193 GCF_001515625.1 Sinocyclocheilus rhinocerous
GACAGTGACATGTCTACCTCCTGGAGAGTGTTCTTCTCTTGGCTGGATGTTGTGAAAGGGTTTTCTTTACCATGGAGAGGATCCTCCGATCATCCACCACTGTTGTCCTCCGTGGACATCCAGGCTGTTTTATGCTGCTGAGCTCACTAGTGCGTTCTTTTTCTCTCAGCATGTACCAAAGTGTTGATTTGGCCATTCCGAATGTTCCTGCTATCTCTCTGATGGATTTGTTTTGTTTTTGAAGCCTAACAATTGTCTGTTTCACTTGAAATATCCTTTGACCGGATGATGTGGGTTCACAGCAACAGCTTCCAAATGCAAAATGGCACACTTAGAATCTTAGAACTCAAGACCTTTTACCTGCTTAATTGATGAAGAAAAAATGAAGGAATAGCCCACATCTGTCCATGAAATGGCTTTTGAGTCAACTGTCCAATTACTTATGGTCCCTTGAAAAAGGGGGAGGTACATATTAAAGAGCTGTAATTCCTTAACCTTTCCTCCAATTGTGATGAGAATACCCTCAAATTAAAGCTCAGAGTGTGCACTTTAAGCCCATATTCATGTAACTGTAACTTGAATATATTTTGGTCAGCAGCTAAAATAATAAAAATTTGTACCTTAAAAATTTGTAATATATATGGACCTGGCTGTATATCAATGAATGTATATCAGTATATCAGTGTGGTGCTCGTGCATTTACATGTTTAGCCAACAGCTATAACAAAAATACAGTGCAATTGAAATTTTAGTTCGGAGACAAGATACGTTTGTCTAATAGCCTCTAAACCGGCTTATAGTTACTGAGATGTAGCCATTGTGACGATCCCTGTGTGACAACTAGCCCCACTCTCCCCTACAACAGGAAGATGCAAATGAAAACATATTAAGTGAGCAATACCCACATTTACTGAACCGCGAGTATGACAAAAACACAAAACAGACAGATGTCAATCTGATGAGATAAACGGTCATACACCGAAATGCATGTAGTTGCACATATAGCCACCAGATATCGCTCGAACAAAGGGCGACAGAAACGGCAACTCTACCGCTAAAGTATTTTTGGCGCATCCGATTCGAAACCGCATCACACTCTGCTTTGGATAGAATTTGAACGACTTGTGTGAAAACTGGTTTACATGAACTAACATCAGCAAAGACGCCACGATGATCAAAGTGTTTAGCTGTGTCAGTATTACTCAAAGTTTGAATATGCTGAACGCACATTATGTAAAAACACTTTGTTATCAGTGTTTATTCTAGAAGGTGATCGTTTGGCTGAATAGGCAGTGCGAGGGCAGGTACACTCCCAATATGTCTATCACTAACATCCGCTTGATGATGGTGGGTTTAAAACAGCTCAAACCGAAGATAAGCGCAAGATAAGATCAGCTTTAGTCATTTAACTCATTAGCATTCTTTTCGAATGCTGAAGAATTCTAGAAATACTCGAGAGAGAGAAAGTCTTCCGCGGAGTGCCCTTGCACGGGCGCGCGCAGCAGGACACAGCGGCAGTGCGTGCGCGCGCCTTCCGCGTCTGATTGGTTCGCTGACAGTCAGCCAGCGGTGCGAACCGGACTTCATCAACGGACAGCGATCGGTATCAACCCAAACAGTGCTCTGCGGACCGGCTCCCCGTCTCGTTCCGTCGCCGTACAATTCCTCCGAAATGAATCCACTGTGTAGCAGATGTAACCGAGTGGTGTATCCCACGGAAAAAGTGAATTGCCTTGACAAGGTATGGCTAAGCGAAACTTAGCATTCGCTAGCAAAGCTTAACGTTACACCTCTGGCTGTGAGGATGGGGTATATTATATATATGTATGGATTTGTTTGTGTATAATACAGATTTTTTTTTTAATGTGGCTTAAAAGAGACTTGAGTTTCCGATGACTATTGAGAATGTGGGCAGAGCGGAAACGCGTAACGTTAAGCGAACGGGCTAGCAATGAAAAAGCCTCGATTGTGATAACTTCACAGCACGCTACAAGTTGTCCATCGTTTATTCGTTTTTCTCAGTGCGAATATCGTGTGATATCGACAGAAATGCCTGGCGGGAGTCGTTATTTTTCAAACCAACGCTTGTTCTTGGCCTCGGTCGCGAGGAGGAGGAGGAGGCGGTTTGTTTATGACGTGTCAGTGTGTCCTGTGGGCGACATGGACCCAAAAACCCCAAACCGCCCAAGTCATGCCAAAAGCTAACGTGGATATTATACTCTTATAACAACAGCCCCAAAACGGGTTTATACGCGCGGCTGGGTTTTTCACGATCTCGCTTTTTGTCATCCAGCCTGGTTTGCAGATGTGCAACTTCTAGGGTGTATAACGTTGAGGCCTGTAAAATAAAAATAAAAAAAAGAAAGAAACATGCGATTTTCGGGAAAATGTTACATGCATTGTTGAAATTTCACCCTAACGTTTACATGACGTGCACATCTAGCATGTTTACCAACTGGCCAGAGGAAGTGTTGCTTCTCGACACGCTTGTGAAACGTTTTCTATCCAGACCCCACCCCCTCTTAACCCATATCCTTATCGCTCTCGTTTTGAGTGTGGTGAAATCTTGAGTTTTGAATTGCTTTAGATGCTCCAGAGGGTGGGGTCGCCTTCTTTTATTTTCATGCAGCGCAAGTATTTGCGAGGGAGAGAAACTGGGGCGGAGTGATAACGCGTGCAATGGGCGTTAAGAGCACATTAATCGATTGGCCTTGAACGAAGCAGTTTGAGGAATGACTATACAGACCTGTAATGCGTGAATAAAGACGTGCGGTGTATCTAAGATTAAACGTGGGGGCGTTTGATGGCACACCTCCCACAGATGTTGTCACAAACAGCACTGACCGCACACACGTACACAAGTTAGTTCCCGTTCATTGCCTGGAGGAGAGGCGTCGCGCGCGTAAGTTGCTTCATACTGTCGTTTTGTTGAGGCATGCCGATGCTTCGCTCAGCTTGAAAAGTGGCCAACCATCGCTTGTCATTCTGCTTCAGTGCTTGAACTCATCAGCTGTCACTCTGGAGAACATCTCAGAAGAACGGCACCCAAAGAGAGGTGGTCTGGGTACTAATGTGTCATTTTAAGAGAGAGTGCCCCCCAAAAATGAATATTAACTCGTCCTTGTGGTGTTCAATAAGCATATGATTTTTGGTGTGGCACACAGAAAGAGAAGTTTAGCCAAATGACCAGACAGCCCTTTTCCAGACAATAGCCGTAGATAATGAATATCAAGCTTCAAAAAGAAAAACATCTTAAAATATTACCTTAGGTCAGTAAGATTTTTTTTTAGTTTGTTAGAAATTATTACTTTTATTCAGCTAGGCATTAAATTGATCAAAAATGGTAGTAATAATATTAAAAATGCTACCAAATATTTCCATTAAAAACTTATTTTGAACTTTCTATTCATCAGTGAATCCTAAAAAAATGTATCACACTTTTTTTGCACAAAAATATTAAGCAGCCTAATTGTTTTAACTTTGATAATGATAAGAAATGTTTCTTGAGCACTGAATAAGTATATTAGAATGATTTCTGAAGGATCGTGTGAGTAATGATGCTGAACATTCAGCTTCAACAAGTTTATACAGTACAAGAATAAATTACATTTTAAAATATATTAAACTAGAAAACAATTGTATTAAACTGTAATAATATTTCACAGTATTACTTTGTATTTACTGTATTTTTGAATAAATAAATGCGGCCTCTGTGAGCATAAGATACTTGAAAACATTAAAAAATTGTACTGACCTTTTGAATGGTAGTGTAACTGAATATCAAATCTACACAGTAGTGCATTTATGAGTAAATTGTATTAGAGGGTTTAAAGTAGATGTTTTTAGTATAATGCAAAGATGCTGCCATGCCGAACAGCATCAAATAAAGATCATTGCAGAAAATGTTGATATCATATACGGTGTGCTACAAATAACCATTGTCACTTTCAAGGACTTGATTGGCAATTTTGCATAATGCTTTGTATTTATCTATCAGTAAAACACTGTGTGCTGTACTATTGTAAGCTAATTTTAGTGTGTAGTCTATAGATAGAATATTCCATTAATTATTCCATTGTAATACATTAGGAATCTCTTATACCTCTCTACAGATCTTCCCTCATGTGCTTCTTCTGGTCTGTTTTCTTATATTTTCCCTGCTTCTTCCCTTCTAAACTGTTAGCAACAGACTAGATACCTAAAAAAGCATTTTGAAGTACGTGAGTGGAGGTGGGGGGTTAGTTATTTTTGGGTATGAACGGAATCTCTGCTCAAGTCTGTGCTAGCAGCTTCCTCTCCCTGGGAGTGCAGTATAGATGCATAATTTTGTTACTCATGCACTTGTGTTCAAACTACTACATTCCAGCTGACTGGTAAGAAAGTGTTGGATATAGGCCTAGAAAGACAAAAATACCATCTAAATCAGGGTTCCTCAAATCTTGCCCTGGAGGGCCAATGCGCTGCAGAGTTTAGCTCCAACCCTGATCAAACTCACCTACCTGTGATTTTCTTAAGATCCTGAAGAGATTGATGAGCATGCTCAGGTGTGTTTGATTAGCTAAACTCTGCAGGAAAGTGGATCTCTTGGGCCAGATTTGAGGATCCCTGATCTAAATTATAGGCATTGCAGCATGCATGACTGGCTGCATAGATGGAATGTAGGGTAGCGGGTCAGGTCAATCCCCCCAGTCCATTTTCAGTGTGTGTGTGTGTGTGGTCTCTTATCACTGAAACACTCCCATGGTCAACAATAACTAAGGAAGCTGGTAATCAAAATCTAGCATAAATTACAGCTGCATACTTTATTGTATAGCTATTGAAGGCCAGTATCTCAGTCAGGGTGTTTCCCAGCATTTGTTGTTTAGTTGTGGATCATTCTTTCTGTTTTTCCCTTATGTTGCAAGAAGCTGGGAAAATGGTGATGTAACTCAGTTAGTAACCACTTGACAACCAGTGTGATCCAGATGGGTGTATATAAAATGTCTGTGCCTTTAAAACTGATGCATTCACACAGAAAAAAACATGTCTTTACTTTAAATGGACATAACCTCAAGTTGGGTTTCTTTTTTGACACACGAGGTGCCGGTTCCGCTTTTTCTTTCCAAGTGCTTTCAAAGAACAAGCACTCCATTGTTTTTTGTATTTAATCCTGAGAGTGAACTGACTGTGTAACGGCCATAGTGACTGAATTAGCAACGCTGAGGGATCTGAAGGGCTTCATGTCATTTGCTCTTTTTATCTTTCCCAACTCGGTTGCAGACAATTTCCCTATTTCTTTTGCATACACCTCCCAATACAAACACAATTTAAAGCTTTAATCACTCTGTGTGTCTCTCTTTCAGTACTGGCATAAAGGATGCTTTAGCTGTGAAGTCTGTAAGATGACTCTAAACATGAAGAACTACAAAGGCTTTGAGAAGAGACCATACTGTAATGCGTAAGTATCTCTGCTCTGTGAGTTTTGTGTGTTATATGTCTGCTGTTATTATGTGTTAGCTTTTTTGCGACATATTCCTCAAGTTACCATGAAATAAATGTATGTTATTTTATTATGTTTCTATGTCACTGGTGTGTTTTACTTGGAAATATGTCATAATACAAAAATAAATTCAGTCACAGCTTCCGTTTCACTGTGGCTTTAAAGTCACAAGCTGCATCCAGAATTGCATACCATCTAGTAGGTACTGTATTTGGTTTTTAAACTTACTTCACAACCATTAAAAAAGTACATTTTATTTAGTATGAATAAAATATCGACATGCTACTTCCGCCATGTTGTTAGTGTCACATGACCTACCAGAGTCAGTTGCAAGTCCTCAAAGCAATAAGCCTAAATCATCCAGGTGATTTTCGTCTATTAAGAATATAATATTAGGAATAATTCGGACCTATTATGCTTTTCACATTTTTCATCTACTATGGAAGTAGGCATATTTGGACGCAGCAACCGTCAATTGCCATTTGCAACCCTATTTTAGTTAATTAAGATATTCAACAAGAAAAAAAATCTATATATACACAGGGGTTGATATATTGAGCATTAGCTGGATTATTAAAATGTAGCCAGATAGAATGCAAGGTTTCTAAAACCATGTCTATTTGACAAGTGGCTAACTGTTTCCAGTAACTGGCTTGGCTTAAATGATGTTAGCGGAAAAAAAGAGTGTCTCAAAAGAAGAGGAAGTTAGTACATTTTGAAGATACAAAGATAGACACTGTTGTCTTTTGAATGACGTGCACTGATGAATCTTTCGCAATAAGACAAGAAACATGCATTAAGAAAGCAAACAGAGCCTATTTTGATATAATGTTATACTTTAATTGTTTCTGATTGTCCTTTGTCTCCGTTAGTGTTAGTTGATCGTGGAAAGGTCACGTCTGCGAACACAGTAGCTGACTTGTGCATGCATTCGGTCGAAGGGTATTGAAGGGAAATTCCTATTTTTAAAACAATGACCCATACACGCATACACAAATGAGTTCACTTCTCTGGAATCCACTTCTGATCACTAATAGTCTTGTGAGTCCGATACCTCAGCTATAGCATTCCTGTTGTTAAAAGGTTACCATTCATACTTCAAGTTGCAGTGTTTTAATGCAGACCGCCAGGCCTAGCATGCTGCTTTGACATGGCTAGAGTACGTTTATAAAGTCACGATGACCAGCTGGCATACAAAATATGCAAATGTCTCCCTTTTGTGAGTGCCGGTGTATCTCAAGGTCCTTATTTCTCACTCTCACACACTTCTGTAATACACCAGGGGATTGTAGTCTTTATTTAGCAAATGATTTATGTCTGTCCCTCTATCTAGATCTGCTTCTTCCACTGTTTACTCAGTCCTTATTACGAAGATAATCTGAGTAAGTGAGCATGGCAAAGTAATTTCCTCTTGCACCCAACAGATAAAGGCCTGTTTGCTTCTCAGAGTGATGGTCTGATGACACGTCCACCGGAAGTAAAAAACTGATTGGATTACGTTGGGATTGTCTTAACTGATATTAACACAGAAATCAGCTGGGATTCTTGAGTGTCATTTATCTGTTTATGTTTGCTTTCCTCTCTGTATCTATGTAATTTCAGTGTGAACTAACCACATCTCTTAGGCAAAAATAAAAGTCGTGTTTTGGACTGCCAACCTTAGGCAAAAAATATTATTAGCTGCAAGCCTGCAAATGATAATCAGCAGATCTCAGCACTCAACAATACATATTTTCACTGATGGTGCAGTCAGGTCAGGAATTTATATTTGTATTTTTACTTGCCCAAAACCTTATCTAAGTTCTCATCTTGCCCACTGATCTACATTCATTTTTATATAGATCAGTGAATTTGCCATTATGATGTCATCTAGTGACATTTAGCTACCAGTTTTAGCTACTTTCAATTGAAAGCAGTTGGCAACACTGCAACTCACACACTGGCGAGTAAAATCTGATAATTTATTAGCCATTGGCTAATATTAGACATCATCTAGTCGCCCAGAGTGAAGATTTAGTCGCATATGCGAGTGATTTACTCGCAATGTAGAGGGTTGAGTCTATATTTGGTTTACAGAGCATGTGTTGTATTATGTGGAGGTTGCCTGCAGCAACACAGCGTCTGTGTACTATACGGAGGTTTACTAAGCAGACAGGGTGTCCTCCTGTGGTAACCAGGAACAGACTGCGTTTTGATTGGCTCAGTTGTCGTGTTGTTAATATGATTCATCTGAATTCTGAATCAGCCCTGTTAAATCCTTTTGTGGCACACTATATGTTGTTATATGGTTACACGATTAACTAACTGTAGTTAAAAGATTACAGCTGTATTACAAAATGATTACGACTTTATTACCAAATATATCAATGTTGTAATTGTAATTTGTATTCTCTGTTGTACAGTTCTGTTATTTCTGGCACTCTAATTGTGTGTTGCATTGGATGATTGTGGTTGGGTTTGTCACTGTCATGCTAATTTTGTATTGCGTTGGTCTGTGAAAATAGGACAAATATGCTGCCTTGTTTACACAAGGCTCAAATGACACTTCTGCGTCTTCACTATCCCCACACAGATCAGCGATAAGCAAATGTGGACATTCACCTTCACAGTCACTAATTCATGATCTTTGTCTTTAGCAGCAAGTAACACGGATAAAAAGCATCCCGATAGCCTTGATAAGTCATTGACATGAAAAGCCCATTATTATAAAATAAAATTAACCCAAATAGTTCATGCATTAAAGGTTTTACCTAACATTTGGTGACTGGCAAAAATTATAATAATTAAAAATACAGTTTTTGGTAATTCAACTAGGAGAAATACTGAGATGTTAGTTGCAAATCTGGTTTCTAAACTGGATTTCGAATGCTGATGTTAACTAAATGGCTCTGTGTGTGTATTTCAGACACTATCCGAAGACGTCATTCACCAGTGTTGCCGACACTCCGGAGAACCTGCGCCTGAAACAGCAAAGCAAGATGCAGAGCCAGGTATGACATGACGCCAGCATTCGCATACGCTCTATACTTGCATACCACTCTGATTGTAGTCACTGTATCCAAGGTAAATCATCACCACTGTCATCCCTTACAAGTGTTGTGCTAAACCAGTGGTTCTCAACCCGCGGCCCGTCACGAATTCAAATGCGGCCCACCTTTATTTATTTCAATGAATGTAATCGATTAAATACCATAATATTTAGGCTATAATATTATAAATCAGGTTAGTTTGTATTGCTGATGTAATATGTAAATGATATGCGTGCGGCCCGCCAGACTTGCACTTGGACCATAGTGCGGCCCCGTGGAAAAAAAGGTTGAGAACCACTGTGTTAAACTAATGACATTGTCATTGGCCAAAACGCATTTGTGTGTCACTTTACTTCCTGATCAAGCACACACCCGAGTCCGAGTTGCTTTCACAGTCACGCAAACCACGCCACAGCTTCACTGCAACCAAACTCAGACTATCTTCTTCAGGTAGTCTCATGTTTGGTACCCTGGTAACAGCTTTCACATTACCATTTTTTTCATGTGAACTGTGCCCAGTTTCGAACTAAAATGCCAGTGTGAAAGCCCCCTAAAACACTGCTCTTGTGTGAGTAACAACTATGTGGCGCTCATAACATTTTGGTGTGTTATGACATTACATTAGAGGCACAAATCCCATGTTTTTTAGCGAGAACTAGGGCTGTGCAATTAATCGCATGCAATTGTCATGCGCATCTCGTCAGTAAAGCCGGTTCCGTGATTAGTAGTAAATCTCCATCACCTGCTTTCAGATGGAGCGGCATTTACTACACAGAGCTGTAGTTCACTGACAATTAGGCATTATCGCGTTCATAATCACAGGTGAATCGCATTTGATTATGAATGCGATATTGCGTAGCTTGTCAGTGAACTACGGCTCTGTGTAGTAAATGCCGCTCCATCTGAAAGCGCTAATTAAGCCCATTGCGAGAACTATTAGATACAGTATATCTGAGCAGTTATCTAAGCAACAATTAAAATCAAAACATAATGACATTTAATTCCATTTTCTCAGTTGTTACAAATATTTTTGTGTTGACTGCATTAGTAAAGATAAACCATTAAAGCCTGCTTATCTGTGTTACTGTCAGAAAAAAAGGAACAAGCAAATATTTAATTTATGGAAAATACAAGTTTATCAGTAGCTGTCATTCAACCAACATTTGTTCACAAGCTAGCCCCTACTGTATAACAGCTTCACTGAGATTAGTTTGCAACCATTTCTTGTAACATTATACTCATTTTATTGTATGATTGTTTTTGTTTATTTATGTATATCATTTACCATTCATTTATTGCTAGCTAATTACAAAATCACACAAATCAGGGTTTTCAGCTGTATTTAGACCCAAACAGATTGAATAAAATTTATAGAAAATGAAATGTCTCATAATATTGAGTTGATGTTATACACCTACTTTCACTGACCATTCATTAAAAAATAAAAATGAAGACTTTATAAGAGTTTGAGGGCCTTTTTACCCTGTGGAATGTGGAAAATGGCAAGTGTTATGATTATCCATTAACTAAGCTTCATATATGCCGATATAAAAGGAGGGAAGTATATCTGGGAACCTGTTACACATGTAATGAACAGTTATGATTAATTGGATATTTGTTACTACATTCTGTGTGTGTTTGTGTTGCAGGTGCTCTACAAGGAGGAATTTGAGAAGAACAAAGGAAAGGCCTTCAGCGTTGTGGTCGACACACCAGAGTTGCAGAGAATCAAGAAAACACAAGACCAAATCAGCAACGTAGGTCAAACACCTGTGTATTTCTCTCTTTTGACATATTACTCAGTTTTCTGTGCTTCATATTTTCTCTTTTTTAAGCTGTTAAATTTGCTTTTTGTCTTGTACCTCCCAATCTATTACTCTCCAGCAAACAGAAGGATACACAGTTTATCTATTGTAATCTCCTCTCATTGTTTATTAATGAATTGTTAACAAGAAGTAATAATTATTTGACTTTAATGAAGCACTTATTTAGTCCCACCCTTCCTCTTCGTCTTTCACACCACACCTGTTCACTGAAGTATCTGCGCTGGTTGCCTGGTAACATTTATGTCCCCAAACTTCCTTTTTGCAATGTCATTTCCTGTCAGTATGAAAGATGCAAGATGCCACTCCATTTTCTGGCTCAGGAGACACCTTGTGGATGATGCAGGAATTACTATTAGTTGTCACCCTGGCGCAGAATAAAGTTTAATTAAATTAAAACCTTTTTGCTGAAACCACCACTTTACAAAATGAAGGACTGTTTTCTGAGTGGTTTAATTATGAGAGAGCACTGCATCTGTATGCTTCGTGCATTCAGTTTTTTTTCTTCCTCACCTCAGTTTCCTGCAGTTAATTTAGTCTGAACCGCTAACCCAAAGAGCCCACCACTGTGGAAGAAATTCACTCAGTTTGAGGGTGTGTCTGTAAAATGGACAGCAGTGTTGTTGTCTTCATTGGGCTCTATGATTGATTTTAGTACACTGTCAGTGAAGTTATCATACACTACTATTCAAAGGTTTGGGGTCCGATTTGTAATTTTTTCCAGCAAGGGTGAAAAACAAAACCGATAAAAAGTGACAGTACATGATATTATATAAATATTAACGTATCAAAGAATCCAAAAAAGTGTAATGTTTTTCACAAAGATATTAAGCAGCACAACGGTTTTAACATTAAAAATGATAAGAAATGCATCTTCAGCCCCAAATCGGTAATTAGACTGATTTCTGAAGGATCATGTAACACTAAATATTGGAGTAATGATGCTGAAAATTCTGCTTTGCATCGCAGGAATGAATTACATTTTGAAATGTATTCAAATACAAAACTTTCCTTTTAAATTGTAATACATTTTTACAAAATGTATGTTTTTACATTGTTTTTGATCAAATAAATGCAGCCTTGTTGAGCATAAGCTTGAAAAACAAAGTCTTACAGACTCCAAACGTGCATGATTACCAACTTGCATAATAGATACATATTACAATAACTTTTGTTCTTGTTATTATTTTTATTATATGTATGTTTTTGTATATTTGTACATATTTATTTATATATATAATTTTCAAACAAAACTGTTATATAATTGTTTTGAAATGATATATATGACTGAATTGTGAAATTGAAATGTTTCCTCTTGCCATGAATATAGCCACTGCTGCTGACATGGCGTTAAATCATAAATAATAATACATATTACAATATCAATTTAACATGTTTTAAACACATTAGCTACATTTATTTGTGCTTGTATTGATATTTTTTTTCTGATGGCCTGATTGGGACAGTAGTTCATTTTTTGTTCTTGCCCTGCCAACATTTTAACTAGCTTTGCTGCATTACAAATTATTATACAATATAAAATGATACATTTTTTATCTGTCATAAAAATGTAATTAAAATATTTCACCTTTGCTTTACAACAGAGGCTTTGCTGACAATTTTACAGCTGTTATCTTATACACATTTTTATTGGAAATTGTCATATGGTTGCGTATGTTTATAATTTTCAACCTGTCTTAACAGCTCCAAGACATCTGCTCCTTATAACAAATAATTCTCACAATTTTCACTGTGTTATCCAGCTAAATAATGTTACATGGTTGACATATTTAGCAGAATTCACAACAACGTTGTGAATGTTTGTACGTATGTTTATGTAAGTCTGTTTTGTCACACTGTATATGTCTCCGTGTGTTTTAGATCAAGTACCATGAGGATTTTGAGAAGGGCCGGATGGGAGGGGAAGGCCCGCCTCAGCACCCACAAACACCTCAACAAAACACAACTCCAGGTACACTTTCGCTTGTTGTCTGTTCTTCTGGAAGATCATGAACATCTCAGTTTCACATGGGCCATAAAATAATCACATTTTTCTCTGGTAGCATATCAGCCCTCGGCAGCATCTCAGAACTATCACTTTGAGACTAAGCCCGTGCTTCAGGCCGCTGCCGCCCCTCCTCCCAGCTCTGGGGTAATAAACTCTCTCATACACACTGTCCTACACACTCCTTCTTTTCAAGCCCTTACAGTCGTCTTTGCATTTGTGTGTGTGTGTTGCAGAAGCGCTACCGAGCGGTGTATGACTACACCGCAGCTGATGAGGACGAGGTGTCGTTCCTGGATGGTGACATGATCATGGATGTGCAGCAGATCGATGAGGGGTGGATGTACGGAAGAGTGGAGCGCACCGGCCAGCAGGGGATGCTGCCGGCTAACTATGTAGAGGCCATCTGAACATAAATAGAGAAAGGGGGAAGGGAGGAAAAGAAAAAGAGGGGGTTGCGGCAGAAAGACAGATGATTAGCCGAGTGCCATCTCACCTTTCAAGATCTCATCTTTTTCCTCTTCTTTTCCTGCACTAACTGTCCTATCAGGGGTCGGCCTCTATGACCCGGTTATGATCCAAAACAAACATAGTTCAGTACGTAATCCTTTGCAGCTTATAATTGTAATGTATCCAGTACAGTTTCACATCTCATCGGCTGTGGGTCTATGAGTAACAATTCTTGATAATGAGACTTCTGGTCATTCCAGTTTTCATTCCATACGTCTGACCATTTGCATCATGTGTTGGAACTGGAATCTAGAAAAGGCTCCTCTTTTTCAACTGGACATTCCTTAAACTGTATGAAAAGGACGGAGCCTTTTGATACTTACATATTCACTTAAGCTCCTTCACATTCCTCTAGCCCTTTACAGAATTACTTCTAATATATGAGTGTCATTTTGTTCTGCAGCTCTTGCTTTTAAAAATGCGAGAAAATAGTGATGTATTTTGTTCTTCATAAAGGGAAAAAAATAGAAACTATATAGTCACTTAGCAAGCGAGGAGCAGAACAGCATTGTAGAATAGTGAGAGGGGTCGGCCTCTATGACCCGGTTATGATCCAAAACAAACATAGTTCAGTACGTAATCATACACGGCAACAGCGCATACACGCACTCGCATAAATAGTGAATGATTTACTACTTCCACCCATCTTTTTCTCTCTGTCTATTGCTTTTGCTGTCTATCTGTCTGACTGTTTGTCTTTTTAGTAAGTGTTTCCTCAGTCCTGGAAAGGTGCTGTCACAAGTGGCGCTTAAATCTTAACAAGACTCTCATACACCAACCTTCAAAATACATGACCACACAGGCCTCTAAAATATTTAGGGCCTGCTATAGAGCACTTCGCAGACATCTCAACACACTTATCTTATCAGTTGCTATGACAATTTGTGAAAGAATCTGGTCCGAACTTCAGTTGTCAAATTTTTATATATTATAAGAATAATGAGAGAAGAGAGGAGCCCAAGCACAATTCTATGGACCATTTTAGCTTTGGATTTTAATCATTCCATTTCGGTTCTGGAACATTCCATGTGCATTGTATCAAACTGTATCTCAGAGCTGTTCTGTAAGACGTTGTTATTAATGTTTTTGTTTTTTCCTCATATCATTGCTTATTCTCATTGCCTTGCTGGTATTGTACAAGACGGAATTTTAATGTCAATTTATCAATATCAGTGGAATAAAAAAATCTATTTGTATACCAAGGCAAGCGGGTTTGTCAAACGGACGGAGTTGTTAATGGTATTCGAATGTTTTAGAGCTTTGCGTGTATTTCTCTCTAACTGGAAACAGTGTTACTGTGCAAAGACTCTTAATGAGATTCTACTGATCATTGTTCTCTAAAATGCCAAAATATAGATGCAGAGAATGATCAAAGTAAGTGTTTTGCTTTCTCAAGACACTATTTTCACTATTGCTACTTCAAAGGTATAATATCTGGGTTACTCATTTGATTTTTACTCTTCTGTAAAACATATTCTCCAGAAATCTTCCATATCTATCAGTCCACTGTCACTAGTGTTTCTCCAGTTCTGTACAGCACCCCCTCAAACACTTTATTCTGCACATTATAACCATTTCATATTTACAAAGCTGCTGCATTCAAAGGTTTGTGGGGTCTGTAAGATTTTTTAAATGATTTTGAAAAAAAATGTCTTGTACTCGCCAAGACTGCATTCATTTAATCAAAAATCTAATGAAAACTAATATTGCTCAATATTATTACAATTTAAAATTAGTTTTAATTTCATGTATTCCTTTGATGGTAAAGCCTAATTCTCAGCATCATTACTCAGTTTTCTTCAGGTGTCACATGATCCTTCAGAAATCATTCTAATATGATTATTAGAAACATTTATCATTATTATCATGTTGAAGCAGTTGTGCTGCTCAATATTATAACATCAATTAATATTACAATATTATAAATGTCTTTACTGTCACTTTTGATTGATTTTAATGCATACTTGCTGAAAAAAAGGATCAATTTCTTAATTTAATGTACTTTTACCTTTCTAAAACATTTATGCAGTGCAGAGTTTTTTTTTTGGGTAAGACATCTAAGGGATACAACAAGATATGTAAATATCCTAAAGTTATCCAAGATCTTTTTCTTTTTCATCTTTTTATTCCAATGCATAAATCTAACAATTTTAGCTCAAGCTCAAGTAGATTGTTCTTCTTTGGTGGAAAATCTATGACAGTATAATATATCGTCTCATTGTTAGTAATGGTCATTAATAAATGACAAATCACCCAAAAAAATAAACGGCAAGGATTTTGAAAAGGTGGAAAATATGGAGGGGAATATGACACTCGTGTCAAAAAAAGCCTTGTGAGTATGTGTAAACTCAATGCTTGCCCTCATGCAAGTCATGCACTGTAAAGAAAATAAATAGTTGAGAAAACGTAAAAAGAAAATAAGGTGACTTGATGCAGTAAGACTTGTTTGAGTTCTCTCAACAATAGTTTTTTTTTTAGCTCTAAGTAAAGATACTTTGTTTAGCCAACGTAAATTTGTTTGTTCATGCGATGCTGATTGTCTTATTTTACTAAAAGAAAAATTCTTGTCACATAAACTGAAACAACAATTACTGTCGTTGAGGTAGTTTATTTTCTTCTGTTTCCTGGATGAAAAAAAAGAATGTGTAAGAAGTCACCACATTATCAATTTTGTTTATTAACCGATGACAAACGGTGAACCGTTTTAGAAATCTTAATGGATATCTTAATATAATGTGTAAGTACACAACACTGTCTTCATTCGTAAATTATCTTACAAGACCATAAAATCTATAAAATGGATTCAGTTGGTTGAACATACTTTAGGCCTCAAAACTAGACACACAATTAAGAAGAATTAAGACACACAATTAAGAAAGGTGGCAATCAACAATTGTTAAAAAGATTAGCTCTTTACATCACAGTACAACAAATAACTAAATAATGACAAAATAACAACAAAAAAGTTTAAATGAAGTCAACAAACAGCAAAATAATCCTATAACAGTAGCTGCATACGCATATTCATGCTGCAATGCATGCTGGGAACTCACAAAGCCTTAACATTTCAACAATATAAAAATTATTTGTTCAGAAAACTGTGTTCGCCTAGTTGGGACAACATTTGGGGTGATTTTGTTGGCCTGACAAGGGTTTGTATGTAGTTTTAAGAAAATGGAATTTCGTAAACTGGAAAATATGCAGTTGCATTTTTTACAGTGTGGTTCTCCATCTAAACATGCGTTTGAAGTCAAAACTCCTGAGAATCAGACACGTCCCTCTCAATTTTCAAATGTAACGCAATTGTCTAACTAATTTAATCTCTTATCCCTGATAATCACTCAAATTCTAAAGGTCCCATATAAAATATGACTTTTTATTATTATTATTATGTAGTTGCCTTCATCTTTCCGAATAGTACAGCCTGGTTTGCTCCTAATAAGCCAAGTCTGCACGCTACAAAAGAGGAAGAATCTTATTTCCAGCGCTTGGCCCCATTTACTGCTGGCTGCATCTTTCTCGAAGGGAGGAGGAGGGTCTCCAGTCCAGTCCAGCGGACACAGCCGTCATCGAGACCGAGCATCCTGCGCATCTTTTGGACCCGCTGCTCCGTGAGCATCATGCTGGATGTGCTGCTGTTGATGTTCTTCGCCATCATCGGCCTTGTGTTGCTGTCCTACATCATCTACGTGCTCTGATCTGATCACGGCAGCACGGATGCACCGCCCTGAGAGCGGACGCGTGATCCACGGGAGCCGTCTGAGCTCAGAGGTTGGCGATGGATTTCTAGCTAATTGTATTTTTATTTTATTTTTTACATTTCATCGAGAAAAATAGCATTCATTGTGTTGTTTATGTCAGCTGTACTTGATGATTTTGGAATTGCAGAGCGAAGTAAGGCAGGTTTTGGTTATGGTTAAATAATACAAATGAATGATGAAGCCTATTTTTTCAAAATGTGCATAGGCCTGCAGCAAAATAATAATAATAATAAATAGCACAATACATAATGTTGAGAATATTACTAGGCCTCTTTCTATGCGTGACCACAGATGAAGGTGTAGCCTACCTGATCATGTTGTTGTGCTCATATTTGCCCTACATGTTGTTACAGGAAGAAGCTTAATGGGATCATGGTGTGAATTCACTGGAGGATACACTTACAAGATGAGACTTCACCCATCTCTGTGTCACACAAACACTGTTCCTGTAGCATAGCAGCTGACACAAACCCTACACCACGCTATTGTTTCTTCCCTTTCATTTAGAAGACACTGTTCAAATGTATTTTCCCCAAAACAGGCTGAAACAGTAGCACTAAACCCCAAGATCTATGGATGTCTGGCTATTATTTTTCTTTTTCTGTTCCTCTGTGTAGAATTTCTGCAAATAACTGTTTACAAACTCCCAGTGTAATGGACACTATTATCAAATTCATGTATTTTGTCAAAGGATGTTCATGAATTACCGATTTTCAAAATAAAGAGACTTTGTGAGGATGAAACTGCTTTTTGTGTGGAATCATTCATGTGTTATGATTCTTGAATGTATTAAACTGATGATCAAACAGTCTATGGAAATATTATGTATATAAATAAGTTGCCACATACTGGTGTGTCATCGCGGATAGGGGGTATAGCTCAGTGGTAGAGCATTTGACTGCAGATCAAGAGGTCCCCGGTTCAAATCCGGGTGCCCCCTACAGTTGTTTTGAGAAAATACATATGCGTAATATAATTGCATATCTGTAAATATTCCGTGAGCAAACAAGCCATCCGCGCTCGTAACATAACCAGACGAGACTGACAAACGAAAATGAAGACACATTTAAACTTCAGTCAGGTGATTCGTTTGGTTTTCAGCGATGCTGGACACAGATAACCAATAGGGAGCAGTATGGGACAGCAGATGAGAGAGTGCCACGTAGACAATAAAAAAGAAATATGAAGAATTACAGCGACATCCAACGGCACCACATACATTAACCCTCTCAACCATCCGGGTCATCCTAAACACCTTGTTAAATATATATGTGGATTCAGATTTCCCTCAGTCAAATCAGCCACATACTGGAATAATATAAGCTGTTTATCTAGTTTAATTATAAATTTGTATAATTAAACATAGTATTTATGTAGTTTTAGCTTTTAATAGTTTTTTATTTCATGTCAAGTTACATTTGTTTATTGCATGGTTGATGTTACTATTATTATAATACACTCAGCTCAATTCCAAACAGCTAGTTTACATTTACATTTAGTCATTTAGCAGACGCTTTTATCCAAAGCGAATTACAAATGAGGACAATGGAAGCAATCAAAATCAAAATACAAGTGCTATAAGTCTCAGTTAGCCTAACGCAGTACACGTAGCAAGGGTATTTTTTTTAAATGATATAATAAATAAAAAGAAAACAGATAGAATAGAATAGAATCAAGAATAGAATTAGAATAGAGAGTGCTAGAGTTAGAGGGTCAAATAAAGATGGAAGAGATGTGTTTTTAGCCGATTCTTGAAGATGGTTAAGGACTCAGCTGCTCGGACTGAGTTGGGCAGGTCATCCCACCAGGAGGGAACATTTAATGTAAAAGTCAGAGTTTAGTTTAGTTTTATTATTAAAGCATTACATATTTTAATATTTGGAAAACTGGTGTGTTATATTTTATAGATGTAATACTGTATTATAGACAGAAAACTGTTCCTAGAAATATTTTCCCACTATGCATCTGGCAATGTCTGCTCTAGTGTATATAAATATATAAAGCATATAGTGTATACACTGAATTTGCACTCTTTTGTTAATCAGTAGAAGACAAGAATGCATTTTCCTTTCCCGGATTCGCTTCACTCTTCTTTATCTGTTTTATAGTAACTACCACTGTGTAAAATGCAGGTGGTATAATATCAGGTGACTGTCATCAGCACCCAACATGCAGAGGAAGGAATACATGGAGTGCAACTTGCAGTATTTAGGTTCACATCAAAAATCACACAACTAAAAGGGAAGTTCACACACATTACAGAACAATTAAGAAGTTTTAATATTACACTTGTCTGCCTACGCCTGTTCCCGAGAGTGAGTAATATAAAGTTACTTCCCCTCTGGACTCTCCAGCTCCAAGCCTAGAAGTCATGAGACTAAGCACATGACAATGTACACCTCATACAACCTCCACATGCAATGTAAAAATAACGTTTCTTCAACATTTCATTGATATTTCAATGCTTCAGTAAACTTTTTTTTCCCAGTTATATTAATGGACGTCTACAAATAGCTGTAGTAAATGCACTGAGAAAACTGGTCTATTGGATTTTGAGCTTTAAAAAAAAAAAAAAGAATAGCCTATTTATGTGTATGTGTTCTATCATGCACTTTCACAACCTTATTCGCAAAATGGTTCCTACCATAAGAGATTTAAACTTATCCATATAATATGTGGCCAACATCTGTCGGTTTTTAAAGAATGAAACAAGTTCTACCAGATAAACAACTGGTTTACAACAAGTCTATATATTTCTATGATCAGTGAACGCATTCAAAGATCGTAGTGGAAGCCTGCAATGGAACATACCAAATTACCAATAAAATAGGGGTGTCGTTCAAGCGACAAAACCACCCAATGCTCACACAAAACTAATAACGTGTATTCAATTCTACTAAAACGTCGAAAATCCTCTCTGAGATCCCGTGACAGTCAGTCATTACAAAATCCTAGAAAGAAATACGTTGCGCAGCGTATTCATAAGTCATACCCGGAGAAGCGGAAATGGACCCTGCACTCTTGGTTGATCATGTGACTCTCTCCATTTCGCCATTTTCTTCCTCTCCACCGGCGATCGAGCTCCTGTCGGATCCGTGACCGTCTCTTGCGCTCCGCTCCTGCTCCTACAAGACCTGTCAGCCTAGAACAGAGCTCCCTTAGAGCCTAAACCTCCTAGACTGAAGCCTTCCTCCCTCTCTGTCTTTAGTTTTAGGTGTCTGAACGCGCAAGAAGAATGTCCGCCCAGAGCCCCCTGTACTCTCCCTTCTTCGCAGTGATGGGTGCCTCGGCAGCAATGGTGTTCAGTGGTAAGAGACGCGTCGTTTTACCCTTATTAAACTGAGTGTCCGTCACTTTGAATGCTTTATTAGGTGTATAGCCCGGGTAAACGCGACGCGACGCGTTGCTCGCTGAGCCGTGTACCTGTAGTAGGAGAAAGGATGCGAAGGTTTCCATCACGGCACATGACGTCTCGGTTGACGTAATGTCAATTAATTATTTATTTCGTTTCATTATTTCCTTCATTGTTACGGCTCACTGAACCCAGCGTGGTAAACTTAAGACGCTGTCGTGTCGGATGAGCCGATGCTCCTGTTTTAATGTTTGCGCAAGGACGTCATTTATTTAATGTCCTCTATGGCTGGAAGAACGTCAGATTTTTTTGTTTGTTTCGTTGTTGTTCTTATCATCGCTATCTCTTATAATCGCTTATCCTGCGTGTATTGGTCTAGACTGTAACTGTAGCGTCGCCTGACCGATTAAATGCCATTGATTTTCTTCAACTCCAGACGAAATGCATTACTTAATTAACATAAACAGGTTTGCTCTTATCTAATGCGACGGCCCATTTTAAAAACACGAACTACACGCCCAGACAAAAACGTCCTTGTGAGTTTAACTGTTTATCTCAGAGACACACGTATTGTCTGTAACGTTACTCAAACGACAGCCATTGCTCTTGGCATTTAATACATTTTTTAAGTGCCGTCTCAGCGCATCGTGCCTCAGTCCAGGAAAGATCCAAATAAATTTGATGCAACTCCTCGCTCGCTTCCTGCAAACGAAAGGGACTCGCTGCTTCTGTAGTCATGTGACGGAGAACGAAAGCAGTTGACGACTGTCTCAATGTTTTGCTGAGCGTGCCTTTTGAAGTCTTTAAATCTAGACACCACAGATGAATAGGTTCATAATCAGAAGGAGCGTTATTGCCAAGTGTGTTTACACACGCAAGGAATTCGTCTTGGTGTCAGGAGCTTCCAGTACAGACATAGTGCAGACATGCATGTCATTTAAGGTGATAGAAACACCAATAATAAAGAGAAGAGACCATAAATTATAAATTACAATATCGTAATAAAATATTGAGAAAAGAAATGAGTAGACAGAATTGTGAATGTGCATATGTGGTATTTACAGATGAAAGTTTTGATGAGTTAACTTATTAACAGATGTGCAGTCCTGAGGTGTGTTATGTTTTGTTCAGGTGGGATATGGCCTGGGGAAAAAAACTGATCTTGTGTCTGGCTGTTCTGGTGGTCTGTGCTCTGTAGCGCCGGCCAGAGGGCAGCAGTTCAAAGAGGAAGTGTGCTGAGGGTGCGAGGGGTCCAGAGTGATTTTACCTGCCCTTTCCCTCACTCTGGAGATGTAACGATCTTGGAGGTTGGGCAGGGGGGCACCAATAATCCTCTGAGCAGTCCTGACTGTCCATTGTAGTCTTCTGATGTCTGATTTAGTAGCTGAGCGGTAAATGTGACGTTACGTGACATTGTTTACAAGACGTTATATTGACGTCTTTGCGCAGAGGAAACACTGATTGAGCGATTACATGAAACAGGATACGGATTGTAAAGTTGTACTATTTCTTTTATACATACCTTCAGATGTTTAGTCATGTTTATTTTGTGCTGAAACTGATATTAATGTGGAGAAGATGATTGGTTCACGTGCGCCTCGCGCTGCCGCTTTTATTGAACTGAGGCGCTACAGCGATCTGTCACTCCACATTAAACAGCGCCAAAACGGCATTTATTGTTGAATACTGCAATACAATGGACAGAATTTGAAATCTGAGACTTTGTTTCATATTAAAAGTACCAAAGCACAATGCTTATTGCGATTTATTGGATGGGAAGTGCCCTTCAATGTTCTGTCCATTAACTGAAAACAGGCGAGACTAATCGATTCTCGGTATTTAAGAATCGATATCATTCCGTAAAAATGAGAATCGATTAATATCGAGATATCAGTATTTTTTTTACCCAGCCCTAATAACACAACCCTCTGTAAAAACCGTAAAAAAATAGAGATAGGAAGAAAACTAAATTTTGTTGTATGTAAGTGCTACTGAAGTGGAGATTTCTGGCTCAGTGCAGGAGAAAAAAATCAGTTTTGAGAAAACAGCCATTAAATATAAGTAATGCAGCTGAAATTTAAAGATGATAAAGTGTAATAAAATAAAAACTTAACATGTGTATTTTGGATGTTTTCTTTACACTAGTCTGAAAGAAAACAGTATGGAAGCAAAATCTCGAAATTATGGTTTTGTCTGTTGTGTCTCGCCTTAAAAAGGTTACTAAGTATTCCTGGAACTGCTGGTTTGTATTTGGGGGGTTGGTTTATAAGACGTGTTAGAATGGTGTTCATTAATTGGGTATTTGTTTAAACCTACAACATGTGCCTTGTCCTGTATTCATTAAACTTGAACCCATTTTAAGTGCTCGTTCTCGCTCTCTTTGCACATGTTAATTGCCATTTCCTTTCTTTTTAGCACTGGGTGCTGCATATGGGACAGCCAAGAGTGGCACAGGCATTGCTGCCATGTCAGTGATGCGACCGGAGCTGATCATGAAGTCCATCATTCCCGTGGTCATGGCGGGTATCATTGCCATCTATGGCCTGGTGGTGGCTGTACTTATTGCCAACAACATGGCTCCCGGAATCACGCTCTACAAGTGAGTCATGCTCTTCGCTTGTGTCTTATCTGCTTAGGATTTTCCTGCAAGTCACTCTCAGCTTCCTCATAAACCGAGAAAAAAAATAGCACACATTTTATTGGTGGCTGAGAAATGTTATTTAAATAGCTGACTATAATATCTGTTTGATATGATATGACTAATCTAGATATAACACTATATTAGAGTTTATAGGTAGTGAGAGTATATCAACTTACTGTATCTGTACATGGAGGTGAAAGGGTTTTATTTATTTTTTATTTGGTTAAAATAGAAAAATCTTAAAGGGTTCGTTCACCCAGAAATGAAAATTCTGTCATTAATTACTCACCCACGTGTAGTTCCAAACCCGTAAGACCTTCGTTCATCTTCGGAACACAGTTTAAGATATTTTTGATGAAATCTGAGGGCTCTCTGACCCTCCCATAGACAGCAAGGTAACTACTACTACTGCGTCACTTGTGGACGCGCGTTCACGACAGTATCATGACGCAAGCGTGAATTTATTTTTGGGTGAACTAACCCTTAAATGACTCTACATTTTATTGACTTCATAATGTTTAACAAGCAAAATATATTTTTACAAAAACGATTTAACACTATATTAAAATCGATAGATAGTAAGAGTATATAAACAATTAAAGAGACGTTTTACTTTATCTGTATAAATTGGGTATTGTTATAGGGTATTTATTATTATGTACTTTGTTATAATTACAAAATCCAATTTTTGTATATAGATAGATAAATATTTTTTATAACTAAAATATATATATATATATATATATATATATAATATATGCATACATACAACTTTATATGAGAATATATAAAGACTGTTACTGTATCTGTACATGGAGGTTTAATGGTATTGTTCTTTTTGTAAATTATTGTTGTTACTAATATTACTTTATGTAATTATTATTTAAATTTACCTCAGTTGTTGTCTATTATATTGTCTTCATAATGTAACAAATGTTGTTACAACAAAGATGTAACGCTATGCATGTTCTGTGTTTAGGAGTTTCTTGCACCTGGGTGCCGGGCTGAGCGTGGGTCTGAGTGGTCTCGCAGCTGGCTTCGCTATTGGTATCGTGGGAGATGCAGGAGTGAGGGGCACAGCCCAGCAGCCTCGCCTGTTCGTGGGGATGATCCTTATCCTCATTTTCGCTGAGGTTCTGGGGCTCTACGGGCTAATTGTCGCTCTTATCCTGTCCACCAAGGGTTAATCACTCGTATCATCTCTTACACATGAACAACCATCAACCACACACACACACACACACACACACACAAACATCCTCCAAATGATATACATTGAGTAACTTCACCACCCGAAACGTTGAGAGAGGAATTTTTGCGTGCATGCGTGTATCGTGAATGTGCTGTTTGCAAGTTGAATGTATGATTGAACTTCCTCTCTGTGTATAGTAGCCTGACGTGCGTCCCCCTGTAAATGCGCTGTGTAGCTGTTGATCTCGTCCTGTGTGTGTGTGTTTAAATAGATGCCCTCTTTCTCCTATGCTACACTTGTTTGTCATCCTTCTTTTATTTTGTCTTAATTTTATTCTCATTTGAAGAACAAATCAGCCGTCGTTTAGTTTTCTCCCTTTTGGGACCATTCGAATTGAAACACTGATGTTGAGGACCTAAGTGTAAAAAAAGATGGAATTATTACTGTTTGTTTTTGTTTCAGTTTTTTTTCTGTTTCTGCTGATTATTTATGAAGATTTTGAGATGTTCATTAAACAGTTAAATGGATCAAAGTCTTTATTGAAATAATGTTTATCTAAATACATGAGTGTGTGTGTGTGTAATATGAGAAATATATATACATGTAAGACTGTATAGGTAGGTGAATTGCACTGTGGGAAATTTGTGGAGTTTCTTTGGGTATGTAATCATTGATTACCATTGAGACCGTTGTCTTAATCAAGGTATTGATGTGCAAGTTTACTAAGTGTGTGTGAAATGAATGGATGCACACGTGTGCCTGTGAGCGAGCGTGTGCTTTAACTCTTAACATGACATTCTTCAGACGTGTAGCGTTTTACCTGTAGTTGATACTGTTTCTGGTTCCATTCATGGGTGAACACCAGCGCAGCTTGTCCAGTTTCCGAATAAAACTTCCTCAATCTAATTTCAGTTTCCTTTTTATTCAAACACACACGTGATGTGATAATGGAAATATACTGCAGATGTTCGAAGTGCAAGCCAATTCTTGGACTGTAACGTATTATGTCCTTCAATTTAAGGTGCATAAATTAGCCTATTATGATTTCCAAGTATGCAAATTCATCTATCACTGGTGAACATGAACAAATGGTATCTGAGGAGTGTCTCACTAAAATATATTCAGAAACTGCAACTATACATTTAATAATCGAGATGCTCTCACGTCACAGAGAGTCGAATAGACTGCAACATGAGTTTAATGATTAATCCACAGGTTACCATCTGGTTGTCTGAATCACCGCATTGCAGCCTCAACCAAACTTCATTGCGTTGAAGTGAATGGTTGTTGCAGTCACGCCACCACAGGGGGAAGGGGGCGCTATAGAGCAGCACTCCTTCATTTTCCAGACCTCTTACTGCACATCATTACCAGAAACGGTGTAATTGACCCATCTGTAATACAAAGTGACTGTGCTAGCTAAATTACAGTTAGTTTATTATATCACATCAGCAATAGAATAGACAGTTTGTCTAATTCTTTGTACAAATTAAGATTTCTGAATTTGATTATAACAGCAACATGTATTAACCTACTGTGATTATGAGTGAATGTCACAAAGATAATTATATTTAGCTTAAAAATATAATCTGTAAGGTCTATTTTAGATTTTTTTTTTTTTTTTTTGCACAGTGACATTATTTCAATGACAATTATGCACAAAAAAGTTTCATAATGGGCCTGGAATTTTTACTTTTGATTTTTACATAATTTATTTAATGTAATGCCCATAATTTGTTTTCTACAGTAATTAAAATGTACTTTCCTTTTAGAAAATTATGTTATACAGAAATAATATAACCAGAAAAGTCTAGAAGCTTAATTGTCCTAAAATAGGTTTCATTTTTTATAAAACAAAACAGCAACAACAAAAACTATTATTATTATTATTATTAATCCTTTTGAATTGAAGCTAAATCCAAACAGGCATGACACATAGGCATGTATTCCGTAAACAAAACACCGACCTTAATCAAGATTTATGAACAAACTCTAACTTTTGTAGGTATGAACAAAGTTGAAACAGTAGATAACAGATTGTTCTAAGACATGTAGCAGAATATTCTGAAATAGTCTGTTAAACTGTTCGGTTGAAGAACACAGCAAAGAGCTGTCTGTCTTACTGAAACAGCCCAAAAGTAATCTAGTTAATTAATTATGACAGTTTAACATCTGCCTCAATGTACTGTCGCTACACTTGCCTGCATGGGGAAGCGTGAAAGTCAGAAAAGGTGTTTAGCCTTCAGTCTTGGGACGAGTTTGACATTTAAGTGACAGCTGTTTAGACCTGTAGTAACGCAAGCTAGAAAATAAACCCCGCCTACTTGGAATTTTTGACCAATGGAGTTTGAACCGAGGAGGCGGGGCTTGTTAAGCATTGTTTACGTCTGTCGTGAAAGTAGGTCACAGGAAAGTGTGACAGTTAGCTGGTGAACAGAATCCGATTGCTTTTACAGATACATACATTACAGTGTCATACTAAAGCCTTCAGGTATACGAGACTCCAGTGATCGCAGTGGTGCCACTGAAAGACAGGTAAGTTTGCTTGTGCTTATCCGAGTGAATGCAGCAGGCAGGATGTAGCGCCTGCTAAGTCCGCGAGCCTCCGTTAGCGCCAAGATCATGTATATATGACGAAGCCTGTTGCACTGTTTTACCATTATTATCATATGGGCTGGAATAATATTGAAATCCAAATAGTATTCGATAGTATTAGCATGACTGCAGGCGATCTGCTCTTCTGTAAGCGAATTAGCCTTCATCTCTACAGTCTTGCAAGGTGCCTGGCTCTCGCTGACCACCATCTGCGAGGCCTAGCAGAGAGAACATGTTATGTATTTTACGGATTCTATCTTTAGGAGCTACAGTATACCGACATGTCAGCTAGCTCTCAAATGACTGCCTATGTGTAATGAAATGACTCAATGCATTTATCACTGGAAATTAAACTGAGCGTGTTGCCAGCTAGTGTTTACATCTCGCGCGCTAAATACACTACAGTGGAAGTTTAGCTTCACGAGCGCACCTCACGCTCAACGGGATTACAATAAAACGCACATAAGACAATCCGTTTGGCACGTTATGAATTATTTGAAGATATAATGGGGAACACATGTGGTAGGGACATAAAAAAAAGTTTATGGCTACTGACAAACTAATATTTTGGTACACTATGTTTATAACACACACGTAATTTTTCTGGTGATTACTGGAAGATCTCTGAAGTAACAGTTGTCATTTGTGACCCTGGACCACAAAACCAGTCAAGGGTCTTTTTTTTTTTTAATTGAGATTTATACATCATCATAAATAAGCTTTCTATTGATGTATGGTTTGTTAGGATAGGACAATATTTGGCCGAGATACAACTATTTGAAAATCTGGAATCTGAGGGTGCAAAAAAATACGAATTTTTGGCTATTGCTACAAATATACCTGTGCTACTTATGACTGGTTTTGTGCTCCAGGGTCACATATGTCTGTAGGTCTGTCATATTTCTGTAAAGCTGCTTTGAAACATTGTATTGTGAAAACGCTGTTCAAATGAATTTGATTTGACAGTGTGTTTGCTGTGTGTTTCCAGTAGGACTGTCTGTTCTCTCTGTTTATGCTCTATAACAAGCAACTGTTCTTTCTATGATTGACGGGTGCGGAGGCTCCTGGTTGGCATGTCGAGGCGGAGCAGAAACAGCAGGTCGTGGAGGTACGTATGGAGTGGGATCCGACGGGATGCAGATGCAAGAGCGCTGGTGCTTGCCTCCGAGAATGACGAGTGGGGTTATGATCGCCAGCAGGTGGGTGTGGATGATGTGGAAAGGCCTGTAGATGTGGCAGCAATCAAAGGAATAATTCACCCAAATTGGAAGATTTTCTGAAAATGTACTCACCCTCCGGCCATCCAAGATGTGGATGAGTTTGTTTCTTCATCAGAACAGATTTGGAGAAACTTAGCTTTCCAGCACTTGCTCACCAATGCATCCGCTGCAGTGAATGGGTGCCGTCAGAACGAGAGTCCAAACAGCTGATAAAAACATCACAATAATCCACACCACTCCAGTCTATCAATTAATGTCTTGTGAAGTGAAAAGCTGCATGTTTATAGGAATTAAGGATTTTTTAACGCTTCCTCCATCCCCTGTTTTCCTCTCACATCAAAGTCCACTGACATATTTGTTTAGAACTGTTCTGGACTGTTTTCTCTTGTAAACGGTGCTTGATCTGTGCATATTTCTTTACAGATTCAGTTAAGATGGCTTTTTAACTGGAGAAAGCAATATTATGGATAGAGGACTCATATTTTAGCCAGAAGCAACAGTTTATAGTTTAAAAACATCTTGATGATGAATTGGTTCCTTACAAACACGTAGCCTTTCACTTCACTTCAAAGACATTAATTGATGCACAGGAATTTGTTTAGTTAATTATTGTGATGTTTTTATCAGCTGTTTGGACTCTCATTCTGATTCATTGCAGAGCATTCAGTGGTGAGCAAGTAATGTAATGCTAAATTTCTCCAAATCTGTTTGGATAAAGAAACAAATTTATCTACATTTTAGTTGAACTATCCCTTTAATTTTTTAGCTTGAAAAGGCCTTTTGTCTGAAGTGCTGAACATCACAGGAGTCATTTCCGTTCAAAAAAGCATAAATGACAGACCAAAAGGACCTAAGCTATGTCAGATCTGAATTTGCACGCATGTGTCTTGCAGTACAGTGACTCTGATTCTGAAGCCGAGTATCCAGCCATTGTTCCGGCGGTTCCGAGCGCGGTGCCTGTAACGGGAGAGTCATACTGCAGCTGTGATTCACAGATGGAGCTCAGCTGTAACCCACGGCTCCGGGGTTACACACACTTGCGAAACTGCCACTGCGGAGAAGATGACCAAGGTGGTGACACATGCAACATTGATACATTAGTTTTACCTTGCTCATGCTTAAACTTGTTCTCTTATTGGCTTTTTACTTGTTTGTCAGATTTTGACTGGATGTGGGATGAGGGCAGCCGGTCGTCTGCCACGCTGCTGAGCTGTGAGAACAGGAAAGTGAGCTTCCACTCGGAGTATAGCTGTGGAACGGCAGCCATTCGCGGCTCCAAAGAACTCTCAGAGGGACAGCACTTCTGGGAGATTAAAATGACTTCCCCAGTCTACGGCACAGACATGGTGAGAAACAAAAGTGCAGATGTGTGTCTTTATGCATGTTTAGTGTGGTAGTGATATTCAGTGTGGTTTTTGTGAATAGGGGGCAGTTTGCTTATTTAGGGCATTTTGTATAAAAAGGGCTGATATTAAAAGACAAATTTAGCAGCGTAGCTGATTCAGCAGACTGAAGCATAACTGTCAGCATACAGCTAATAGGGATGAGAGTTGCTGAATCAGTTGAGTTTTCCAAGATGTGAGCCACATTGCAATGAGTAGTTTTGCATGCTTCTTGTCAAATGTACACAGCAGTTCAAAAGCAGCACTGAACTGTTTTCAACATTGATAATAAGAAATGTTTCTTAAGCACCAAATCAGCATATTAGAAGGATTTGAAGACTGTGGGGATGTTTAAACTTAACGGTTGAATTCTCTGTGTGTGTTTTGTAGATGGTTGGTATTGGCTCATCAGATGTGAATCTGGACAAATATAGACACACATTCTGCAGCCTGCTGGGTAAAGATGAAGACAGCTGGGGTCTGTCATATACAGGTAAAACGGGTTTGGTTCGCAAACACATACTTGTGTTCACAAACCGCTATACTTTACATGAACGCATGGTGTGGAAGGAATTGTTTTTCATGTAATGTGTGTTTGTGTTTTTCTCAGGTCTATTACATCATAACGGTGATAAAGTGAGCTTTTCATCACGTTTCGGACAGGGTTCCATTATTGGTGTTCACTTGGACACTTGGCACGGCACCCTCACCTTCTACAAAAACCGCAAGTGCATCGGTAAGATGACAAACTCCTTTCAGCTGCAATCTTATCTTTGTTGTTTTTTTAAATATAATACACATTTTTAAGTGTCAGTTTCTCTCTAGGAATTGAAAGATAACATGAACAGTTATGTTCTTGTAAAAGGAATGTTTTTGAGATTTTTGTCAGCAAAAAATGTCAGTGTAACCAGACAAACATGTTTTTGACATGTATTACAATTTAGTAATTGACAGTAAGAGACAGTTTTATATTATTTTTCTTATTATTGTGTGTTTGTGTGTGTGTGTGTATATATACAGTTGAAGTCAAAGTCAAAAGTTTACATACACCTTGCAGAATCTGCAAAATGTTAATTATTTTACCAAAAAAAGAGGGATCGTACAAAATGCATGTTATTGTTTATCTTCTACAAGGAAAATCATGCATTAAGAGCTGGGGGGGTTCTTACTTTTTTCTTATTTTGCCTAAATATCATATTTTTTCATTTAGTACTGCCTTTCAGAAGATACTTACATGTTTCCCAGAAGTCAAATGAAGTACAGTTTACCTTGATCTTCAAATTCAAAAAGTTTTCACCCCCTGGCTCTTAATAATAATAGTTCCGTCTGGAGCATCAGCGAGCGTTTGAACCTTCTGTAATAGTTGCATACTGAAGAGTCCTTCAGTTGTCCTCAGTGTGAAAAGATGGATCTCAAAATCATACAGTCAATGTTGGAAAGTCACTGCCTTTAAAACTCCTCTGCCACAGCCATCACAAAAAAAGTGCCATATTTTGTTACTTTTTGTAAATTCACTGCAGAATTTTTTTTGTAAAATTCAACAATAAATTTTCACAGTTATTTTTGGAGAACAAATCCAATCCAATCGCTTGCTATAAGCAATATTTCTGTTAACGTGCATAAAATATATTTTTTTGTAACAACTATGAATTATCACGCAAGTTTACAGTTATTTCACTCATTTATTTTGATATTTGTCATTTACCTTGTTATCTAGTTAGGTTGTGCTTCGCGCCCCTATATCCATAAGAGACGTCCTATCCATGTCTGGTGAACATGATTATACAAGGCTATAACTAGTAGTTGTTCAAACAACCCACCGACTAGTCCTGTGTGAAAATCTGTAATTGCGCATTCCTAGTTTTTAGAGAACAGACACTAAAGAACAATCACACAGCTGGAGAGCAGGTTTATCACAGTTAAAACACTCATTTAATAACATTTAACCTAGGGCTGCACAATTAATCGAATTTCTAATCGCGATTAGATGCCACAATTATGTAATCGTTCAAAGCGGCAATTAATCGTTCAAAGTCCACTTATGTTATTCTGCACGCTTAAGATGCGTTTTTTCTTTCTTTCTACATGTTATCTTAAGGGTTTTTCCCATTATTTTAATTTTAGTATAACATTATAATACCATTCATATTTTTACTTTTTTATAATTTAAAGAAGAAACCAATCCGATGTATAGTTGACATTTGAGGCTTAATACTACAGAAAAGCACAAAAAGTTTTTCAGTTAGAGTGTTTTCAGCTTGTTTATTTTCATATAAAAATACGGCATGCAGTTGCATCAAACAATGGCATAAACATCATTCAATGTAAATTGTGATAATCGTAATTAATAATTGCAATTACAATTTCAAGGGAATAATCGACAATTATGATTTTTGTCATAATCGTGTAGCCCTAATTTAACCTGTCTATTGTGTGTGTGGCAGGTGTAGCAGCTACAGAGATGAAGAATAAGCGTGTTTTTCCGATGGCGTGTTCCACTGCGGCCAAAAGCAGCATGAAGGTGATTCGCTCGGTCTCCGCTCCCACCTCTCTACAGTACCTGTGTTGCTCACGACTCCGCAAGCTGCTCCCGTCTGGAGTCGATGCCCTCCGAGTCCTGCCCCTGCCGCCCGGCCTCAGACACCTTCTTCACTCCAAGCTGGGATGGGTGCTAAGCCTGGATCATACGCACACGCACTCGAACACACACACCCCGCCAGGACCCTCCTCGGGCAGTGACTCTGACGGCTGCTCCTCAGACCCCGAGGCCTGCCAGCGGAAACGTTGCCGCTGGACCTGAGGCTGCGTGTGCACGTCCATTATGCATCATTATGCACACATCAGAAAATGTCTCCACAAATAAAAAAAGAACCAACATTATATAAACACTGGGCGTGTGCTGTTAATCACAGCGGTGGATAACAGGGCTGGCTGAGTAACGTCAAGGTCAGTCAAGCCTGTTTTACTAGTTGCATCGCTGGTAAATATTCATCTTTCAAGGCTCTAAAGGTGATTTGCTCCATCAGGTGACATCTGGATATATATTACAGTATTCGTAGTCAGTTTTTATGATGTTGTGAACTCCCAGTGGAATGAAGACCATCAGCTCTTCAGACAAAAGCAAGATGTGAACCTCATGAACCTGTTCTGATGTGGGGAACAATAACCTGCCACCATCTGAAGCGCAGACAAACACACACACACTGTTTGCATTCACACAATAAACACAAACGATACACCTTGAGTGAACTGTGAATTTCTCCATTACTGCCGTCACTTGGGGTCAGAAAAAGTTACCTGATCTCCTCTGAAGTAATGCATATTCATGTCTCTCCATTACAGGCCAGTCAGACATCTCTGCACTTCTCTCTTTATGTTTGAACAATCGTTGTATGTTTTTACTCTATTTTTATTTTATCAAACACCTTGGGCTTACCAACACAACAGTGAAGTCATGATGAATATCATCTGCATAAATGTGTTTTAAATACCATTATGTTGAAATGGTGAGGAAAATGCCTGTGTATTTTGACAGTTCTTGTCTCTAGGAATGACTTTGGGCCCTAGTTATTACTCAAAGTGTGTTTATGTGTATCTGAACTGTATTTCCGTAGAAATTCTTTTTCCCTGGAAATACATTGATGCAGTTGTCGAACTGACTGATGCTAAGTGAAGTGGAGGTTGATTCATGTTCAATCTGTGCAACATCTCTACGTGAGGTTCATACTGAATTCATATGGGGTTTATATGAAAGATTTTGCAATTCATTGTTTTAAAAAAGCAAGTCATGTTTTTGTTATGCATAAAGCACTTTTTGCGCTTATTGTATGTATGTAGAAATATATACAGGTCCCTATGCTGTGTTCTACGCGTGTTGTATGTCATAAGCGCGAACGAGAGCTCACTCTCTGTCTTCTCTCTTCCTTCTTTCGCTTCTACACCGTACATTAAGCATGGCCTTTTATACGAGTCAAGAAAAAAAAACAAGGAAAATTATATAAGCATTAAAAAAGGGGCTGAATATGGTTTTGTCTGTTCTTTTTGAGATCTTAATAAAGGTTTCCAAAAATCAATCATATAGTTGCTCTTAATGCACAAAAGTAAAATACATTTTTCATCATATAACATCTTTTGGATGATGAATTTCTAAATTTTGTGCAGACTATTTCTGACAGATTGTTGCGTAATGAAGTTTGTAGCTGGACGGTTTAATAATCAAGTGGAAGACGTCTGGGATGTTCCTTCAAAGCAATGCCGTCGCACTTGTTGTGAGGCTGAGTGAGCGCTCCAGTGTTGCCAACTAATTTTCAGAGAAAGTTGCTAAAGGAAGGTTGATTTGTGGCTAAAAGTTGCTAAATGACGTTGTGATGTCATTGCTCAATGATGTCATTGCGTAATCACAAAGCAAAATTGTCACATCATCAAATCTCAGCAAAAAATATATTTTATATATGTTAATTTAGATTTGTTT
>NW_015625586.1:568290-582974 GCF_001515625.1 Sinocyclocheilus rhinocerous
AATTCACGTGATGTGTGTACTGCTAGGCATCTTTGGTTTCCTCTTTTTGTGTAGCCTAATTTGGATGGACAATGTGTGCCTTTTTATTGTCTGAGTCCTTATCAAAATTTGCTAAAAGTTGTCAAATAAATGTTTAAAATTGCTAAATTTGTTGCTAGGTGCTTTTGGAATAAAAAGTTGCTAGGGTAGTCTGAAAAGTTGCTAAATTTAGCAACAAAATTGCTAAGTTGGCAACACTGGAGCGCTCGCGCTGAGCGGAACCGGAATACGCACGCGGACCTGTTTCACTGACGAACAGCAGAAGGCGTGACGTATTTGTGGAGGTCAAGTCAAACAGACAGGTGAGATAACTGTCATTGACAGAAAAAGGCTGTGAAATGCACGCTTATTTTTTATTTATTTAATTTGCTATTCTTCTGCCGACTTTGGCTGAAGTGGTTTGTTTCCATGTGTATAATATCTAATATCCTATGATTCAACGGGCTGTAACACGTGGAGCATGTGTGCGCAAGACTGCAGCTGATTGTTTAGCTGCTCCGTTAAATGTAGTGACTGGTCAGATGTCTCTATGTGATATATTTACGTTTATATTAGCATACGTCCACAATATTGGCAAGATATGCACATAACGCTGCGTGTGTTATACGCATTAGATCAATGAAGTCAGCTATAGCTGTCAATCGCATGTCTTTTTTACAGTCTATGGTCTTTATATAACCTTGATCATACTGATTTGATATGATCTTGAGTTTCCTTTTAAATATGACTTGAAAACCCATATCGTAATGTGTAATTTGAAAGTAGACTTATAATTACTGATCATTTGAAATTCATTCAAATTCAGGTGAGATTTGAGGTCTTCAAGTGTTTTTGTGCAAAATACATACATGTCCATGTAACAGTGTATCATGCTTTTAATCGTATTTTTCATATAATACTTCATATAATATCGTATTTGTATATAACAATAGACTTAGCAACCATTTAAGACTTTTTTTTCAGTTTATTATAATTCTGTGTGAGTTCCCAGGCCTTTATACGCAGTGTAATCCTAAAGTCAAGTAATAATGCTTTTAATTTTGTATTTGCATTTTTTTTTTTTTTTTTTTTTTTTTTTCAAATTGTATTATCATCAGCATAACAATTTGAGTGAAAAATTTAACTGAAAACATTCTATGAATTTCATAATGTTTTTGATAGTTTACCCAAAACTGAAAATTGTAAACTTAACTCACCCTCAAGTCTTCCAACCCTGTATGAGTTTATTTCTTCTTTCTTCACAAAAGAAGATATTTTGAAGAATGTGGGTAATTAAACAGTTGCTGGTAGCCATTGACTTCCAATAGTATGTAAAAAAAAAAATGCTCATTGACTGCCGTCAACTGTTTACAAGGTTTGTAAGGTGAGTGTATGATGACGGGACATTTTTTTGTGAAATCTGATGTTTTGTTATATTTATGTCCATATTTTACTTTTTTTGTAATTTTTTTATCGGTCATCCAGGCAGCATGGTAAAGAAAAAGCGTCTGAGGCTTATAGCCGAGATGGCACGGAAGATCCGGGCCTACCGGGAGCTGAAGAATCGACCCCAGGACTCTCAGCGCTATGCGCTAGACTACGACACCATGACACGACCCTTCACTGGCAAAAAGCTGCCAGTGTTGGCTTGGAAAGATGTGCGGCAAGAAACACGCCTCTTTTTGTTACTGGCTGGCATGCGCATGTTTGGTGTGGGTCGACTCTTTACACGCAAGTCATGGCTGGACGAGCATACAGAGCCATGCTACTGGAAAATAACAAAAGTCAAGGTGGATTATACAGCAGAGGTACGTTCTGCCTGTATTTGTGTGGTTTTTGTCTTCTGCATTGTCAGTCTAGCTGTGATTATTTTAACCCATGCAACAACATAAATAATTGTGCAAATGATTATGTTTGAGTGTGTGTGTGAATTCAAACACTGATGTTTTCTTCTTTAGAACATGGATCATGGGAAAGCATGGGGCGTTCTAACATTTAAAGGTAAAAAAAAAAAAAACCTTCTCTTAGGGCTGGGCGATATAACAAAAAAATGTATCAATGATATAATATTTCATATCGTTCGGTATCGATAATTATTGACTTTTTTTATAACATTTTTTAAAACAAAAGAGCAATAGAAAAAATGTTTTAATTTAACCACTGTATTTTTAAATTAACCCAATTTATTGAGACAACAAATATTTTTGTTTTAACAATCAAACACAAAAATAAAAATTAAACAAATATCTCATTTCTAATGTTTTATATCCAGATTAAATGGGTCTTAAGGAAACTTTTGTCTTGTCTCCCGAGGCCACAGGAGGGCGCAATGAGCAAAATAATGCAGCGCATTTAAATTGTCAACGCAAGGAAGTAACTCTATTAAAAAACGTGCATTACGTCTAAATTAACTCATAAAAATCAAATATAATTTCGTAAATTGCATAAACAATTATGAACAAAACAGCATCATGTATTTATGCATTACATTTTATCGCCCAGGCCTACCTTCTCTGTGAACAACTAACTAATCCACAAACATAAATAATGCCACTTATTTTTAATAAAAGGTAGTTCCTTAAAAAAAATGTCTTTCCTCTTTTGTTCTGCCGTATCACTTCTACACTAGCTATGCAGTATTTTGGTGTTGTGGCACTGCTATATATAGATTTTTTGTAAGGAAACTAAATTAAGCGAGAATGCATTGAATCGATGAAAAGTGACAAAGACTATTATAACGTTATAAAAGAGTTCGATTTCAAATAAATGTTATTCTTTTGAACTTTTTATTCATCACAGAATCCTGAACTTTTTTATCACGGATTCTACAAAAATATTAAGCAGCACAACTGTTTTTAGCAATAATAATAAGAAATGTTTCTTGAGCACCAAATGGACATATTAGAATAATTTCTGAAGGTGCAAGACTGGTGCAATGACTGCTCAAAATTCAGCTTTGCCATCACAGTAATAAATTACAGTAAACAATCATTTTAAATTGTAATAATATTTCACAATATTACTGTTTTTAATGTATTCTTGATCAAATAAATGCAGCTTTGGTAAGAATGAGACTTTCTTTCTTCTTTTTTTTTTTAAATGAGCAAAAAATTTACCGACCACAAACTTGAACGGTAATGAATGAATGACAAGATTTTATATTTTCAGTAGAATTATACAAAGTAAACAAATATAGCAAATAAATACAGCAACCTTACTGTGACACATTGTTTGGATGTGTGTTTCAGGTAAAGAGGAGCCTAGAGAGCGTGAAGTGGATAAGGTGATGTACCATGACTGGCGACTGGTGCCCAAACATGAAGAAGAGGTCTTCAAACGCTGTGAACCTGTCCCTGAGCCTCCTGTGCGTTACGCGAGATACCCGCCTCTCCTGCGTGCGATGATCCTGGCCCAGCAAGCCAAGCAGCTAGGTGTGGATGCCAGCACTGTCCCAGAGCCCACTCTCCCATTGAAACGAGATGCCCTGCTCAATTATGAGTACTTCAGGAATCAGGGTGAGAAGAAGAAACAGGAGGGTACACCTGTCTGATGCTCCGGTCCACTTCAGAGGGGTTAAGGTCATAGCGAGGAGATCTGAGTTCTATTGCAGTGGTCTTGATAGGAACTGCTTCTTTTGTTCCTAATTTTATAGGCACTGCTGGCTGGTTAAAGTCTAGTTTGTGTTTTAATGCTGTATTTTGGTAAAACAAAATATAGCCTTACATTTTCATCTATCTTCCTGGGATCATGTGGCTAATGATGGCGGGGGAAGAAGGAGATCTGTTTGGACATATGACCAAACCCAAAAGGATAATCCTCTGTGGAAAGACTCAGTTTTTTTGTCGTCAAGTTAATATCTGTGTGATATTCTTTACAGTATGTGAGCTAAATATGAAGTTGTATGCATTATTTTCAGATAAAGAATAAAAATGGGTCAAGTGAATTTGGTCTAAATTTGAAAATGAGTTGTCTTGCAATTATGCCTAATGTCAAATTTTAATTCTAAAAATAATCTCAGTCATTAAAATTAAGTGAAAATCACAATTGAGAATAATTGGGCAAAAACTATGTTTTTAACCTTTACCATGCATATTTAAACCAGGTATCCCATATATATATATATATATATATATATATATATATTTAAAAAGCATTTAAGTATTCAAATCTTAGATGTTTATTATGATCCTTCTATTAGCTATTGAAACCCACAATATTTAAAATATTAGAAAGCTTAATAATTTTTTTAATTTTCTCCATTGTTGTTTTTAAAAGTATCTTTTTTTTATTCTTTTAAAAAGTACAGTTCAAAAAAATGTTTATTTGATATTTTCTTTGTAAATTATGAAACTTAATGTAAAAAAAAATGTGTCCCGGATTTTTCATGTCACTAACGAGACGGTGTATGTTTTAGTCCATTGGCCGAGACTGATTTGAACTAAACCCATAAATTTATGATCAGGAAATATTCCTGTGTCCCCCTCTCTCATACCTATAAGGTGTGAGTAGATAGGTCCCATCATTTTGAGGTAAATGTGTTCAAAACTCTGAAAAGTCTGTGTGTAACTTTAAGGAACGTTACTACAGAACACCTTTTTTCTGCAATTAAGCACACTTTTTTGGGAGTTATTCCATAACATTTAGTTTTTATATGTATACCACTGTTCAGAACTGTGCTAGCTAATCATGTGTTGATTAGCATCTTTGAGCTAGGTTCAAAAGTATCTAAAATTGTCACTACAGAAACATATTGTTTCGGTAGTGACAAAAGGAAACGCATAATCCTCATATTTTGGGGGAAATAAACAATTTTAGTAGAGTTGTGCAATTTTTTTTGTATTTTAGTATGTTTTATTAGTCTTTGTATGTGAGTTAAAATTCTGTAATGTGATGCGGTCGCTACCAAAGCATTACCGTCACTACCGAAAATGTGCTGTCACTACCGCTGTCACTGTCAAAAATAAAGTATACGGAATTATCAGCTAAGATGTTTTGATAGTTTTTGGTTCAGTGTATTTTCAAACTAATGAATCCTTAACTTTGAAATCAGTATGATCAACTTTTTGCCTGTTACAAAGAAAAATTCAAATCTCATATATCACACTTGAAATATTGTAAAAAATTTAATTATTGATTCACCTCTGAAAATGTTTTAATAAAATAGATGTAAGCAAAATCTTAATAGGTCAATATAACCCTTCTAATTAAATTATTATTACTGTGTTTTGGTAGTGACAAATTTGGGGAGCGGACAAATATTCCAAAACTTGACAAAAAAAGACAAAACATTTTTCAATGTGTTTCCAACTCGGACTTTGGATCAATTTCTGTAGTGTGTGTGTATATATATATATATATTTTTTATTTTTTTATTTTATTTATATATTTCAAGCAACAAAGCATCTCACTAAAACTGATATATAAATAATGCTATTTAAACTTATATTACTATTACATAATATATATATATATTTTTTTTATTTTTTTATTTTATTTATTTATTTTTTTTATTCTTCCTTGCTTTTAATTTTATTTTTATTTTCTGCACAGTTTGTTGATATATGAAGGGTGTTTTTTGATTTCGACTTTTTTGTGATTATTTTTCCCCCCTGGAGTAATGTTTCTTTTTTCCCCTCAATGTGTACATTAATCGAAGAATTATATGCATACGGGGTGTTTTCAAGATGTTGCCTAACTAGTGCGGACCATAGACTGTATAAAAACGGGTGCGGACATGCAAAATAAGACACGCACGCGCATGTCACCTAGCGCCACTCCCTCTCTCTCTCCCGAAACTCTTGAGAGGCAGCCGCCGCTTTGGACTGCAAAGATGATCATACTTTGCTTAACGATATTTGCGAACATTTTCAAGACTGGTAAGTAGCGCCTTAGGTGAAATTTAGCCGTTCGTATGCTGATTCAGTTTCAAGTGACGGAGCGACTCGAGCGGTCCTCATGTCTGCGTCTCAGTTTACTTCATCTCGCGAGTTATTGTTTGCTAGCCTGATGCACAAGTTACGGCGCTACGTGTGTACGCCCAAACGGCCACGTTTTAGGCGAGACTGTACTGTGTTTCAGAGCTAAAGCATACGAAGTTACCGCAACATGCATTAACGTTACAATGCAAAGCATTTCGCTTTAACACATGCGGCCCATTCACGTCATTCATCTCCCTAAGTAGGTTACCACCTAGAAATGTGTCTTGGGTCCCAGTCTGCGCTGCTAACGAATAACATTTTGTGATTGTTCCCAGCCCTGAATATACATAACCTTAAAAATGATAATAATAATATTTAGAAAACAGGTAATAGAACGCGTTCTCTCAGACTCTGTTCTTAGCTAGATCCTATTAATAGTGCCGTTTGCGTTGCTCTGATTGGTTCTTGAGTGTTTTCCTGCGCAGTGCTCACCCGTGATTGGTCAGTTGGTGTGCTGCACCGCGCGAGACTGCTGCACACATAATAATGGGCTCTAAAAGGTCGTTGTCTGACACAAAAGAGCTCGCGGATTTAGCGGCAAAACACGCCAGGATCATTGAATCAGGTATGCAGAAGAGCACCTGCTATTACAAAGACACCTCAAGCCACTTCAATGCACACGATATTGCATTGACCTCGAATAGAACAAGATCGCGCTGGTGTTATATCGACTACTTTTGTATGGGTTTTATAGAAGTGTAATCATATTTATCTTTATGTAAATATAAATAATATATTTGATTTAGAACATGCGTTCTGATTGCGTCGGTTATTTTTGCGACTTATGCAGACAGGTGGCGAGCACTAAGAGGTTTATTCCTTTGGTATTAATAGGGCATATGCTGTTTTCAAATAATGTGTACATTTATTTTGACATTTTTCATTTTTTTTATATACCATATTATAATATATCTGTTAGGCGTTTTATTGGGGATTATGTACAGTCAGTCAAAATAAACTTTGTAACACTGAATGGGTTTTAAGCGAATAGTTTCGCTAAAGTGTCTCGCTTATTACTCGAATACTTATGTGACCCTGGACCATAAAACCAGTCATAAGTAACACTGGTATATTTGTAGCAAATACACTGCCTGGGTCAAAATTATCGAGTTTTCTTTGATGCCAAAAATCATTAGGATGTTAAGTAAAGACCACGTTCCATGAAAATATTTTGTAAATTTCCTACCGTATATATATCAAAACTTTATTTTTGATTAGTAATATGCATTGCTAAGAACTTCATTTGGACAACTTTAAAGGCGATTTTCTCAACATTTAGATTATTATATATATATCAAAACTTTATTTTTGATTAGTAATATGCATTGCTAAGAACTTCATTTGGACAACTTTAAAGGCGATTTTCTCACATATTATATTTTTTTTTTGCACCTCAGATTCCAGATTTTCAAATAGTTGTATCTCGGCCAAATATATATATATATAAAATATTCAAGTTTAAATTGGACCGCAAGAACAGTTATGAAAGAAACGGTAATTAATAATAAATGTAAATGCCGTGACTGACCAATCAGAATGAACTGTGTAATAAATTTGAAAACCACTGATACTAAATTCTACAAATCAAATGTGTTTTTATGTGATATGTGTAATAAATTAGAATACCACACATAATAACTTGTACCAATCAGATCTGGGTTTTTTTTTATTTCTGTGTACTAAAGTTCTTCTGTACACAAACAAGCAATGTCTTTGAGAGTCAGTCAAGAGGACAGTTTAATCTCAGACATTGATTGCAGGATGGACCGGCACAAACGAGCGCACGTTCATCGCAGTGAAGCCAGACGGAGTTCAGCGCAGGCTGCTCGGTGAAATCATCCGCCGCTTCGAGCGCAAGGGTTTCAAACTGGTCGGCATGAAGCTCCTGCAGGTGAGAGCACTGCAGCATCTTTCACATTATATTTACTTGGAGAATATATCATTGGCATTAATGTATTCATTTACGCCTGTAGGCATCAGAGGAGGAACTCAGACAACACTACAGGGACCTGAGGGAGAAGCCTTTCTACAGCGGCTTGGTCAAATACATGAGCTCTGGACCCATTGTTGCAATGGTAAGGAGAACAGACCCTCCAAAATATGAGTTCTGCATTTATGCTGCTATGATTTTTGCATCTTAAGACTTGTAATGGCATGTCATACTTATGTGTGTCTATCTGTATGTCTTTATCAAGGTATGGCAAGGGCTGGATGTGGTAAAGACTGCCAGAAAGATGCTTGGAGAGACAAACCCAGCAGACTCTCTCCCAGGCACTATCAGAGGAGACTATTGTGTTGAAGTGGGCAGGTTAGTTTGTGTGTTTTAAACAATAGATAGATAGATAGATTGTTAAAAGTTGTAAATTTAAAAAAAAGTTGATTGAAGAAAATACTATTTCAGTCTTTCTGCTTTAAAATTTCATGTTAAATTCAATGTTTTTTGTAATTATTTGTGAAATTATTAGCAGTAGTAAGTTGTTTCAAAGTAAATATTTCCTCATGGTATATAGATTTGAAGTATTATTCATTGACACGACTGCGTTGCATGAATTTATCTATAACTGTATTTACATGAATGCTTGTTAAATTGTTTTTTTTCCCCCATGTTGTGCAGGAATGTGATTCATGGCAGTGATTCAGTTGAAAGTGCTCAGAGAGAGATTTCACTGTGGTTCAAGCATCACGAGTTGTTCTGCTGGGAAGAGTGCAATGAGCGCTGGATCTATGCTTGAAACCCATCATATAACACTCACGCAGTCTTCATTCAATACAGCTTCTGCAGCTTCATCTGCTCCTTACAAGCCATAAAGTGACCAAAACAATAAAAAGGAAAAGCTAGCTAGGTATGTTGACAGAGTAACCTGCATCTGTTTGAATTCCCTGAAATCCAGTTATTGGTCAAGCTATCTGGAATGTAATGGTTTTCTTACTGCTTTCTTTGCAAATGTTTAATCTTCACAGATATTCACTTCATTACTAATCTTTAGTAGGTTGGTAAGTCATGCACTACTTTTATTTGAGGTGTTTACATCCACTTGAAAGATGTTGTTTACATTTTTACATCCAACTTTTGATATGGAAATGCTTCTTGTCATCTTGATGCACTCTGTAAAATACATGTATTAATCATGACTCAAAAGGAAAGCAATAATGAATGATAAAGAGCCAGCATGCTCTCAAAAAAACTGACTTGAATATCCCAGCAATGCTTTGTCTTACTCTAGTGCTTGGAACTCAGCTGACCAAAGGGCGCCTTACTTTACAAATAAATTATTCCTTTGTTCATTTGTCTTTGTATGTATTATTTTGTGTAAACTATACAAAAGTTTGGGTTTGCTAAGATTTTTAAATGTTAGAAAAAAGTATGTCTCATAGCGTATTAAGGCTGCATTTAGTTGATCAAATACAGTCAAAATAGTAACATCTTAAAATCTTTTTAATATATTATAGAAATACATTTATTCCAGTGATTTCAAAGCTGAAATCAGCAGTCATGATCCTTCAGAAATCATTCTAATATGTTGATTTAATGTGAAAATCTTTTTTTTTTTCAGGATTCTTTGATAAATAGAGTTCAAAAGAAGGGTTTATTTGAAATAGAAATCTTTTGTAGCATTACTAGTGTATTTTAGTTTAGCTCAGCATTGATCAATGCATTTTTGAATAAAGCTATTATTTTCCTTCAAAGAAAAAAAAATAATGGTGTATTTTCCACTAAAATATTTTTAAAATGTGTATAAAGTATTGCTCTACCTACTAATTCAAAGAAAATACTATGAAGACTTGACAGCATTTCAACAAATTATGGCACTGAAGGCAGAAGTATTCAGCACATAAACATGTTTATTTCTTAATACTTAACCACGCAGAGAACACAGAGTGATGATTTACATACAATGCGAATGGGACATCCATCTCTTTCAAACCTCGTCCAATCGAAGGCTTCGGTTTAGCTGTTAACCTCATTCTTAATCCCAGAGGGAAGTTAGTAGAGCTAGTCAGCACACATCTCACTGAGAATGGAAAATGGATAGCTGCAAATGGTTGAAGGGATTTTGAGCTGTTTAAATCAGTTTTGTTAAATATTCTTTTACATAAGTACTTAATAATGAGTTGAAATAGCATTGGGACGTTTGGGTTGTGCTACATTGCCAACAAATCCTGACAAATCATCAAATATTCACTCTTATTTCTCTCTGCAGTCCATGCTGCAATCCAGTATTTACATATTGAGGTCTCTTTTGCGTTTTCCCTCTTGTATTCCATTACACATCTAGAAAAATGATTCCTCTCATCTCTGAAGTCACTTGAGTTCATGGCAAATTCCTGTCGTTCAGTGAGCTGTGTGCTGACGGACTGTAAATATAAAGGTCAGGGTATTTGGCAAAAATGGGTAGTTCTTTCAGGAACGTAGTTTGGTACTTGTTTAAGCTGTTTATATTTCATCTGAAATTGCCATTCAGTCATAAGATGCAGGAGGTTCTTGAACTTTGTGTGTTTTTTTGTTGGGAAGGGAACGTTACAAGGTAGATTGAAGGATCGTACAGCTAGTTATAATTGAGGGTAGGAAAATACAGGCAAACTGGGTCAATATAAGACTTTAAAGGGGTAGTTACAAGGCCGTGGTAGTTACATAGCTTAGGTACAGTATTCGGGGCGTAGTTACAGAAAGGATTCATACTTCATCTTTGGGGGCGGACTTATAGGGCGGAAAGGGGGGCAGGCAGGAGGTGTCTGTTCATGTCACTCCGGACCATAAGACACCTGCCACACGATGATATGACTCCTCTCTGCTTTAGACAACGCTGGCTTCATCTGAGGAGCTTCACCATCTGCTTCCTCTGTCTCATCTTCACCGTCACCTGAGAAAGATAATGAGGAAATGCTATTAATGGTTATATATGACCAAACAAACATGCTCATTTAGTGTGTTAGTTGTTTCTCACCGATACGGAAGTCGATATAACCCTCTCCTCCACTCAGCACCAGCACGTTCTGAACACTCTGTGCTTCTGTGTCTGTCGGGGCTGAGGACCCCTGAGACTCTGACGGACTGTCTAACACGCTACCATTCAGGGTGGCCAACACATCGCCTGAAAACGACAGATGAGATGCATGCATGTCACTGTAAGAAAATTTTTTTGAATATATATATATATTCTCAAATATTTAAAATTGACACTAACCTGGCACTGACACGAAGAATTTGACGGCATCTCTGTGTCCATGAAAACAGAGTTGAGCCTGTGCCATAGAGCAGTATGGTATGAAGCTACTCTTCTCAGAGTTACTGTCATCTGCATATACATGGATCACGCCCCCCGACGACGTGGGCGACACCTTATTGGCTGCAAGGGAACACAAGCCGCCAATCAGAAAGCGTAACAACCAATTACAGAAACTCACAGGGACTACAAATGCTTAAATAAACAAATCTGCTGTTATAAACAGATCAAAGCATGCAAAAATATCCACAGATATTCATAGACACACAAAAAACGTGAAAAAAATTAAACATAATTAACATGATGATTGTAATGCACAGAGGGATGATTCATTCATAATTAAAACATTCTAAAACCACTGACAGAAATATTCTACTGAACAATGGAGTGAATGAAAGAAGACTGAAGTGTTTACTTTTTTAGTTTGTTGAAAAAATAACTGACTTTATTATATTACTGATTTTTAGTTTTCCTGATAAATATGTACTGTATATGTGGATTTATATTAAGTCTTCTGTTCCAGATGTATACCACATTATATTTTCCTTAGTTTTACTTATTTAAATTCTTTCTGTTACCATGTCACATATGTATGTACCAAGAGCTGCTGAAAATCCATATATATTTATATGACTCTTCATTCCACTCTATAAAATAACACTGAAAAGAACTAAACAAAATAATGAGGATAGAAGGACAGAGATAATTCATTCATGACCAAAACATGCAAAAAACACTTAAAAAACACATTTATTAATCAATGAAACGTAAATGAAAGAAGACCATGGAGTACCCAAAATAAGTGTGATGGGACATGATAATAATGACAGCTGTAATGCTCCACACTTACCCCTCAGTCCGAGGAGCTGCCCTCGATGAAGCACTACGGCTACAGGAAGGAGGAAGTGGGAAGGGGAACAAGGCAGGACAAGAGAGCAACACCCATGAAACAAAGTGAAAGAGGGTAGTGGAATAATAGAGAAAAAGGAAGAGAAAAGCTAGGAAGGAGACGACAAGAGGAGGCACAGGGTTTGTTGGGTAATTAATGGATTGAGGACGTTGACCTAGCGGTTAATGATCTGGGATGATGACATTAAAGTTTGCAGGTTAATCCCAGGGTGGTGGCAATGAACTGAAGGATGGTGAGATTCAAGCCTCTTAACTAGCTTAACCGGCAAGACTTCCTTTGTCAGCCAGCTTCAGAATGAGCAAGAGCAAGAGCAAGTTGGCTGACTACCAAAAGTATCAGTAACAAGCATAAACCAATGACAGAGAATTGTTTTGGCTGATCAGTGAAGGGAAAGGGAAATGGTTCAGATGATCAAGGACCTTGTTAACATTAAAGCATGTGTACATACAAACACCACTTAGACGTACTTTCAGTCAGAGGGATTGAGATGACAACGCCATTTCCAGTCCCCACCCACAATCGGTTTCCTCCAATCAGCAGCGCAGTTATCCTGACAAAAGAGAAGCCCAACTTTCCTGTACCTGTCAATCACAGACAACATAGAACGTAAAACATTTATATTGCGACTTCTGATCTTCGATAAATATTAGGCAAAATTATTCCATCAATAAATAGAACAATGAACAATAAATTACTAATATGTTTACATTTTAAAAATCTTATTTTAATACACTTAAAATAGTTTTTAGTGTACATTTTCTGTTAAATTGCTAAATAAATAAGAATAAAAAAATAAATAAATTGCTAAAATAAAACAAAATATAAAATAAAAGTACAATTTTGCAAAGAGGAGGCAATTAAGTACACATATAATCTTACTTCTAAACGAATCTCTACACAGAGCTCTATAAATCAGAAGTGTTAAAGTAAGAGCAACAAAGTGAGAAGCGCTACCCAGCATCTTGCTGACGTAAGGCTCGATATCCACATCTTGCAGATGCTGATGTGTGAGAGCGTGGTACAAGCGGAGCGTAGAATCCAAGCGGATTGAAACCCAGACACCATCACCAATCCATGCCAGCTGCCTCACCTGGCTCTCCTTGCGTGGGTGAGCGTCAAATGATTTCTATATGAAGGAGAGAGAAACATAACATGAAGTCCCAAGACAAAGATTATAATGAGGACATCACATTCACTATCTGAGACTGGCCTCAATCTGCATGCTCTTGGGCTGGATCACGTGGATCTTGTTCTTGTTGCCACACCAGACTTTGTCATGAACCACAGCCATGCATCGGATGGAGTGGTGGGGTCTTCCCAGATCCATTAGGTGATAGTTAGATAGATCCCATTGCCCATCTGTGTTTACATTTCACATTTGTTATTATAAAATGCATGAACGAAAAATATTTATACCAAAACAGTTTTGACAAATAACTCTTTTCCTTTTTCTCATAGGTTTAACATTAGGAAGATGAAGCAAACCTTCAGCTCTGTGGAAGATTGCAAGAGTTCCATCAGCTAATGCAACCAAAACTCTCCCCTTCACATGTCTGAACCACAAAGAGACAAAGTAGGAAATTATTGGTATTGCGTCTTCAGTCTTTTTATACAGTATATACATTACCATTCTAAAGTGTGCAGTAAGATTTTTTTTCCTGAAATATATTTTTATACTTCTATTGGGCAAGGATGCATTAAATTGATCAAATGTGACAGTAAAGACTTTTACTACTAAGAGACTTCTCTCAAAAACATTAAAAACCGACCCCAAACATTTGAACGGTAGTGTACATACTTCATTAGGATTCTACTTACACCAAACTCAGTACAGAGTCTTTGAGTTTGATTGAATGGAGGCATTTCTTCCAGTTGGACACTGCAGAGTGGACATAAAGCCTGTGGACAGAGTTTACAGAGAGTATTTTACATGGTGCATAGAATATTTGAGATTAGGGGTGGGTGATTTGACCAAGATATCACGATATGAGTAATTTTATTTCACAGTAACGGTTTATATCACGATATAGTTCTTTTTGCTTTAAATAGGATCTGTATGATATCAAAAATTTTTATAGCATAAAAATTTCAGAATTCTTGTCACCAGTGTCAATATCACAAAAAGCTAAAACTAATATTAGCCTAAAAAAAAAAAGACAAAACTCAAGCTCACTGAAGACAAGTAAACAGTCAGTGATTAAATAAGAATAAGAAACTAATTACAAGCAATAGGACAAAAAAGTACAGTAGAACAAATAAATAAGAAGTGCTGCATACACTCTATAAAGTAATCAAATGTCTAAAAACACTGAATATTCTTCACTGTGTAAATTAAATATATATTTCTTCTTATTAAAGTTACAAAAGTGATTTAGTAAAGAGCAATGAGAGATTTTCTCTCTTTTGTTGTTTGATTAAAGGGGTGGTTCACTGGCTTTTTTCTAGGCTTGACTGTGTTTATGGGGTGCAGTCTAACATGTGTTAATGCTTCGTTTTTTAAAAAACGCATTATTTTTCACATAATTTACCTTTATTCCACACCGCTCTGTCCCT
>NW_015625586.1:583554-603893 GCF_001515625.1 Sinocyclocheilus rhinocerous
ATGTCACGAACCCGGGAAGTAACTCGTAGTCCCTACCAGCCGTTTTTGTAGGCATTAAACCGCCAGAATTTTAAAAGATATCTCCGTTTGCATTGAACTTTCAGCTTCGTAACTTTGCAGATATTGTTTATGATCAAACAGCAACATTACACACTAACTAACATTAAAAAAGTGAAATCGCAATCAACCACCCCCTTAACATGAATGATAGACAGCAGGAATATTAGACTGCTGTCACTTTAAGAGCTGCCCGGATCCAATGTACTGTTACACATGTGTTTTCTTTCTCAGCTGTTTGCTTTCACTTAAGACCTGAATTACGGTGTTTAAGAGGATTCTTGCAAAGACAGGCATTTTGACACATACAAGTGTGTGTATTTAACCTTTCAAGGACTATAAAGAGTCAAAAATAACTCTGTTCAGTACTCCCGCGCTCCATGAACACCGTCTTCACGTGCGCGCCTCTCTGACAACACTCTCTCAGACTGCTTGAGTTCTCTTTCGCTGCTGATTGCGTTTCAATAGATTGCGGCTTAAAATCACTTGCAAACGATGTTTTCGTGACCACGTAGCACAGCAATGTCACATGTGCATGTAACCGGCGCGATAGAGACGATAGTCCAAAATCTCTACTGGTTGACAAATTTCTATCAGTTAATCGTGTCTACTGGTTTATCGCCCACCCCATTTGAGATAGAATTGAGAATTTAGAATGTGAAAATGCAACTGAAAATATGATACCGACCAGCCGTTTTGGGCTCCCAGCCACATGGTCGGGGCAGCACTTGTTCCTGCCCGGTCGTCTCCTGCCTCTTCTGAGTCTGTGGGGGCTGATGTCACTTGCTCCTTCGGCACACCTGCCTCACTGATGGCACAACGCACAGAGCAGACCATTTCAATTCAACACACTTGCCTACACCATTTCCTAAAGTATTCAGCAAATAGCATACCGTCCTTTTGCAGTGAGAAAAAGAGGATTGGTTTAGAAAACGGCAAAAAGCTTTCATAAACTTTTATGAAAGCATCTGGTAGGCACTTTATGATCTAAAGTTCTTTTTTGTGGTTCACTAGGCTATATGTGAGACACCTGTGTGTGTTGTCAGTAAAGACATGCTCGGTGAAAGGTCCGAGTGTGCTCTCCTCATTCTCATTAGGCCCTGCCTCCTCGGACACCTCAATGGCTTCTGTGGCTTCCTCCGCAGACTGTGACACTGCTAGGCTTCTGCACACTGGAGCTGTAGGAGCTAAACACAAAACATAAGACGCCCACTATGTGGTCTCAAAGATGCCTAACATACGTTTTCAGTCAGTTTGCTGACCTTGGCTTCGGTCCTGCACGGGTGTGTCGGTGCGAGACGAGCAGTTGCTGCGCACTACGCTGCAGTTAGTGGCACAGCCCACGATGGTGATCCCCGCCAGCATGCCCTCCACTCCACCCTTCTCCTCTGAAGGCCCATCTCCAGCCTGCTGCTCCAGAAATATCTCACCTGCTGGGTAATCACTCTCACTGGCCGCTACACACACGAAGGGTACAAGTGAGGGTTAACACATCTTCTACAGTGTCAGTTACAGTTGAGAGTGTGGTTGTTTGTATATAGCACCACACAGACCTGGTACACTGGAGATGCACAGCACATGGGCATTACACACATTAAACTGGTCGACCAGTGAGCAGGGCTGGTTTGCGTCGATAATGACCACTTTACTGGCTGAATGAGTGCTGGTCAGTATCCACACGCGGCTGCTCATGGAGTCGGTCTCGAGCAGCTCTTTAGGCTAAAAGAGGAAGAAATACTAATGTTTAGATGCAGGTTCATTCAAATTATAATTATGATGTTCACTTCCAGCATTTACTTACTTAAAGAAAGAAAGGGAAGCAGTAAAATGTAAAAGATGTACAGTGAGGTCCAAAAGTCTATGACCCCTTTTGATCTAGTGACTAGTGAATTTAAAAAACAATTAAATGACTTTAAAAAGTAATTTTAAAAAAATGACTGAAATGTTATTATAAGCATAAATCGAGTAAACCGTTTCACTAAAAAATCAGCAAAAATTTGAGAATTTCTTAGTATTTGGTTTGTCTCCCCTTTGCTTTAATCAGTGTCATAAATTTGCTTATTTTATTAGAAACCTAGCAAATGTGTAGAACTGTAAATAATTGTATTCATTTTACATCACAGAATTTCTTTACATTCTTTACTATAAATTTCGCTGCAAAATAATTTTCTGCTTTTTCCAGGTTTAAATTTGATTGGAATTAAAAAAGTTTGACATGGACTCAGGCTTCCTGAATTTCTCAGACTTTTCCCACTGTGTGTCTGTGTATTTACACTGCTGTTCAAACTAAGGTTTGGAGTATGTACATTTTTTTCTTTTTCTGAAAGAAGTCTCTTATAATCACCTAAACTGCATTTATTTTATAAACAAAAATAGTAAAATTGTGAAATATTATTGAAATTTAAAAAAAAATTCTATTGTAATACACTTTAAAATGAGTATATTTACTTTATTTAATAAATTATTTAGTATATATATATATATATATATATATATATTGATTATTAGTATATTTATTATATGTAAACAATTATTTAAAATAATTTATTCCTGTGAAGGCAAGGCTGAATTTTCATCAATCATTACTCCAGTCTTCTGTCACATGATCCTTCAGATGTCATTCTAATATACTGATTTGATACACAATAACCATTTCTTATTATCGATGTTAAAAATGTTGCTGCTTATTATTTTTTGTTGAGGATGTTACTTTCTTGAGGATGCTTTGATGAATAGAAAGTTCAAAATAACTGCATTTTTTAAATAAAAGTTTTGTCACATTATAAAACATTCAGAAAACAAACTGTCGCTTTTGATAAATTTAATGCATCCTTGAATAAAAGTAGTAATTTCTTTAAAAAAAATTTTTTTACTTTACTTTGAACATCTCTCCCAAAAGTGTTGTTTTTCCCCCCATGTAATTTCATGTGTTTTATTCTTGTTTTTTTAAAAAGCCGTTTACCTTCTTTTTCTCTGGTGAGCTCTGCTCACTCTTGCTGTCTGTGCCTTCACCTTCACCAGTCAAAGGATCTGAGCCATTGGAGGGCTTCACAGCTGCAGTCTCCTGATTGGGTGTCTTCCAGCCAGTGAGATCCACACCAGCAGCACACCATAGCTGAAGAACAAGAGTCCAAGTTCATAACTTCAAACCCTCAAAACAAACACCCTGTAAGCCTGTGTGTATCCTTTACCTTCCTGTTGGGGTCTTTCTCCACCAGAGGGCGGCAGTACACTGGCACAGGGACATTTTTCATGCGATTATCCTCCTTCTCATTGGCCTGTGAGGACACAGGAAGAGGCCTTTGTCAATAAGGTCACTGTCACACACTACAAGTCATACTCAGAGCTCCCATCATGCCCTGGTTAAGATTGCCTTGATCCAGGGCAGACAGAGAAAGGGGAAACCAAGAACTGCAAACCAGAGCAGCAGCAGATAAAAGTCTGTTAGAGGGTTACAAGGCAGACGCATGCGCAATGACAGGAGTCAATCTACTGTATAGTCAGCAAATGCCACCGAGAGACAGAGAGAGCAGCAAATCATGATTCAAGTGTTTCTAAGATGGAGGACGGTTTGATACGGACCAGCATATATCATGTTACACAACACTGACAAGATAGTATTTCTTACCATCTGAATTAATTTACTTTCATCTAAGACTATGTTGCCTGTATAGAATGAAATATTAAATTGTGATTATATTAAAATGAGCTTTCGTTACATTTTAGACATCTGGAATTTGTTTGAAACTGTTAGATCAGAGTTCTGCGTACATACTAGATCTGAATAACCATCTATCTTTACTATCTTTAAAAAGGCAACCCTTGTGATAAAGAAGTACACTTTAACATACTTTTAATTCACACTGTTTATGGTTTTTGAAATAGGGTTAAACTATACTGACAAATGTACTGACAAGCAGGTATGATAAACTACAAACTATATGGTAAATATGCTTAAATATAAATTCTATTGAAACCTGTCATTTAAATATATTTGCAATTCCATATTTATAATGATGAAGTTGCAATACTTTAAAGTAAAACTTTTTAATATTGTTTTATAAGATTACTTAAGTGTGTTCAGAAACAGTCATGAAAGTGTATTTTCTTTTAGTTCACCTAAGTGGCCTTTTATTTCAAGAATATTATATATTTTGCAAGTACAGCTTTAAAAAAAATATATAAAAGGGACCAAACTAAGTTTTAAAATTAAATTGTAATAGTAATCAACTATGCCCATTGCATTACTTAGCTAATCAATATAAAAAATGTTGAATGGAAAGAAATATATGTATTAAACCTGCTTCCTATTACATGAAATCAGAACATATGACATATATGACCTTTTTAAATTTTAGGGTTTTTTAACAATTTAATGTGACTTTTTTTTAAAGTTAAAATTAAGCTGAAATTTAGCAGAACGGTTGCCTTTTCACACAATATAGTACTATTACAAAAAGTGTTGTCCTATTTAGTCGAAATCATTGAAAGTTTCTCTTACAAAACCGTATTCAGGTGATACCATGGTACAGTAGTGGTATCAGATGGTTATACTATGGTACTCCAATATACTATTGCATATCAAGCGCTGATTGATTACCATATTCACGTACCACTGTATTTGAATTACACTTTCATGGTACTACATTTGCATTTCAGGCTGTCTTGCAACAACGCTGACATATAAATTATGATGACTGGCATACGACTTATATCAATGTAGGTTGTAAGCGACTGTAAAATAGGCCAAATGTCTAAAATGCAGTAAATAATGTGTTAACCTGATAGTGTTAGCGGAACAACAGGAAAGCATGGCGATGGCTATAAAACACCAGAGGTTTCATTGTTAAAGATATATTCAACTTAGCAGAGACATTATTTTCTGCTATGTCAGCTTTCTGAAAAAAAAATATATATATATAAAAGGGACCAAACTAAGTTTTAAAATTAAATTGTAATAGTAATCAACTATGCCCATTGCATTACTTAGCTAATCAATATAAAAAATGTTGAATGGAAAGAAATATATGTATTAAACCTGCTTCCTATTACATGAAATCAGAACATATGACATATATGACCTTTTTAAATTTTAGGGTTTTTTAACAATTTAATGTGACTTTTTTTTAAAGTTAAAATTAAGCTGAAATTTAGCAGAACGGTTGCCTTTTCACACAATATAGTACTATTACAAAAAGTGTTGTCCTATTTAGTCGAAATCATTGAAAGTTTCTCTTACAAAACCGTATTCAGGTGATACCATGGTACAGTAGTGGTATCAGATGGTTATACTATGGTACTCCAATATACTATTGCATATCAAGCGCTGATTGATTACCATATTCACGTACCACTGTATTTGAATTACACTTTCATGGTACTACATTTGCATTTCAGGCTGTCTTGCAACAACGCTGACATATAAATTATGATGACTGGCATACGACTTATATCAATGTAGGTTGTAAGCGACTGTAAAATAGGCCAAATGTCTAAAATGCAGTAAATAATGTGTTAACCTGATAGTGTTAGCGGAACAACAGGAAAGCATGGCGATGGCTATAAAACACCAGAGGTTTCATTGTTAAAGATATATTCAACTTAGCAGAGACATTATTTTCTGCTATGTCAGCTTTCTGCTGCGTCTACTACGTTATGATTTGCTGACTGAGGCTGAGTCAGGTTAGGGCCGGGAGTTAAAGGGACAGGGGGTGGGAGAGGTGCATGCTGGTCCTCTGCCGCTCAGACTTGCCTGCGTCCTCTTCGCTGTGGCATCTTGAGCACTGTCCGCCTGCGAGCCATTCTGTAGGAGATCACAGTTAGAGCCACGGCGACACTGTCACCACGGCAACCCTGACAAACACACTGTCACCGTGGCAACCCTAACACTGTTGCCACTCCAGAAACCAGCACAATGGGGACTAGTCAACTAGTTCCATAAAACAACAAACAATTCCAGACTAACCAGTGTTACCACTGGTTACCACTTAGCAAGAATTCAGATGGACGATGTGGCACCGAACATGTTAAACCAATTATAATAGTTAAAAGTTGTTAGCGGGACAAAGCGCTAAATCATTGTATTTTACGGTCTTCAGCTTTACAGAAAAATATGCAAAGACAGTGAGCAAACGCTCACTTTTCTGTCACTCATATATAGTGTTGGGAAGCCTAAATGATTTTCTCTAAACAGTTTATTTGCACAGTTCATGTAAATAAGCAATTATCTGATAAAATTAACAAATCACAGTGCAAATACAATTGAAAAACAATTTATATATATATATATTAATTTGAATTTGTTTCAATTTTGTTGTTTTTGTCTTCTTTTTTTTTTAGAAAAATGTAAAATTTTATATTTAAATGTACCTATAATTTCTTAATTTCTCTAATTTTATTTTTTCAATATAGTCAGTTCAGTGCTTCAGCTTAATTATTTAAACTTATTTCATTTTAGTTGCCAAGGCAACATTTCTAATTTTTGTCTTTTATAAAAAAAAAATCTAAAACATTTATACTACAGGTGCATCTCAATAAATTAGAATGTCGTGGAAAAGTTCATTTATTTCAGTAATTCAACTCAAGAATTTGTTTAAATTTGGTTGTTTTTGTCTTTTTTTTAGAAAAATTTACAATTTTATATTTAAATGTACCTATAATTTCTTAATTTCTCTAATTTTATTTTTTCATTGTAGTCAGTTCAGTGCTTCAGCTTAATTATTTAAACTTATTTCATTTTAGTTAGTTGCCAAGGCAACATTTCTAATTTTTGTCTTTTATAAAAAAATTCTAAAACATTTATACTACATATATATATATAATTGCTTTATTTAAATTAACAAAAAACATTTGAATAGTTTTAGTTTTAATTAATAACACTATCATTGACACTATCCTTTTAACCCTTGCATTTTTCTTGTGAAATATTACGTGAAATTCTGTTCATCACAATTTTATTTACTTTTTCTAGATTCACAAGTTTCACCATAATATATAGTTTTTATGGTAGATGAAAGCTCTCTATCTGCAGACTTTACCTGTATATTTATCTTATAACTATCTGATACTGTTACATACTTTGCCACTTTTTGTCAGTATCTTGTAGTGTAGCTAATTCATTTTTTTAAACTATTTTTATTTTTCACTAAACTGCTCTTGCACATCTTCAACAAGCAATTCATCACCTCACATAAACTCAGATGCCTTTGCTTATATTGGGAGGAGCTAAACTAAGACACGCCCCTTTGGGCATTTGGGTCCATCTTTATTTATTTTTTTCTCTTGTATTTGACTTGCTGACAAAACAGAGCCACTTCGGTCTCTATGTGGAGATAATCTGCTTAGAGAGATCAGGGGTCAAGGGTCAAGATAGGAGCAGATACCTGTTTCAATCGGGACGGGACACTCCAGCCACAGGTCTGCATGGGGCCGTCCTTCCGGCGCATGTGCTCGCGCACCTGTCGGTACTGCTCTCGACGCTGCTCTCTGCGAGTACAGAGCGCAGAATCGCTGAGGAGAGACGCAACACCGTTACTGGGCAGTCTAACAGGGCGAAGAGAAAGAGAGAGGGAGCAGTCAGCGAAAGAGCGAGAGAACCAGCCAGCCAGCCGAGGCCAAAAAGAAATGCCAGACACACTGCGTGAGGTGAAAATGTTATATTTCATTTACATTTATGATTTTGGCAGATGCTATTTAATGCTAATGGAGGGCGAGGCAAACAGATTTAAAAAAGAACATTTGATATGTATATGTTGATGTGAACTGATGTTTTAAAATGTTCTGACAAATAAGACATAATGAATGCATAAAACATTTACATTTATTCATTTGGCAGCAGTGTTGCTATTCTTTACTAAAACTATTAAAAATCATTTTCATCAAGCTGAAATAAAATTAAACATTTTTATTAGATGAAAAACTTAAAAAACCTAACACAAAAAACTAAATGAAAAATAGAAATGTTGCCTTTGCAACTAACTGAAATAATATAAGTTGAAGTACTAAAAATACAGAAACTAAACTAAAATAAAAATGAAACTAAAAAGAAATATAATAAGCAAAAAGCACAAACTAAAACTTAACTTAACTAAAATTAAAATGAAAACTGAAAGTAAAAAAATAAAAGCGAATTAAAAATACAGTTATTAATATCATTATGCATGTTCCCTGAGAACTAAACCCCACAACCTAAATTAAGTAATTATTAAATAAATGCCAAAAATTCAAAAAATTCAAGTTTTGTTTTAGAGATAATGCTAGAATTAATCAGTAGAAATAGTTTTTATTATTAGTTTTATTTAAAGCAATAGAAGTCTATGATATTTCCTTGGATAACTGCTCCTGTAAGTAAACGTGTGCGTGAGTGTGCAGCAGCTAACAGTCAAATGCAGCATTAGCACACAGCATTTAGCAGGAGTCAGCTTGCCTGAGCAGAAGAAAGAGAGAGTAGACTTGGGGGGACAGAGGACAAACAGACAGCTACAATGTGTGGATGAGGATGTGGGGACAGATGGGACAAAGACACAGTCAGGTATGCATGTTTCCTCTCACTCTTCAGGCATGAACTCCAGTATGCAGCTGGAGGTGGAGATCTGGCACATGGTTTGGGAGCGTCTCTGGTTGTAGCCAGCAGGAGAGGGAGACTTGTAGTGAATGTTGACACTGGTGTACGGCCGTTTCACTGGAGGAGGACTCGCAGATGAGCTAAAAAGACGTGCAAAGCTGGAGAGAGACAAAGAGCAAAGTGAGTAGGAAAAGGAACAGGAAAACAGATAAAATGCAAATGATAAAATTAGTGCTAAAACTGTTTTAACATCATTAAGATATTTCAGCTGTGTGAAATCAAACCCATGATTTTCCTTACATACTGATTTAAGAGTTAAACACAAAGACAAAATGTCTAAAACCGCTGTAATACTCACAACTGCCAGATTATGGACTTCTTCTTCTCTGGTAGAGGAGGACTCTCTCGAGATGCCCTGTGGAATGAAATGGATAAACAGAAAATGAAGTCTGCATTGTATAATATATATACATCACACACACACACATATGTATGTATATATATATATATATATATATATATCATGATCCTTACTTAATATCTTAATGATTTTTGGCATAAAAGAAAAATCGATAATTTATTTTACATAAGACTGTAAAAATGCTACAGTAAAAACCTATTTATTGGTTAACTATAAGTTACCTTACTAAAAAACATTGAAAACTGTAAATCGAACACTGCATTATGTATAATTTTACTGTAAATGTTTGGAACTTACAATTAATTTAGTACTCAACAGGAAAATACATGTGCTTTTAAAGTAAATTATTGTTAAAAAGATTTCTTTAAATAAATAAAAAACTATGTAAAAGGACAGTAAAAGCATATTCCCAGAAGTCCCTGCATGATGCATCTATTTTTTTTGTTTTACACTACAAATCAAATCAAAGTTTGGGGTTGGTATGATTATTTAATATTTTTGAAATAAGTATCTTATGCTCACCAAAGCTGCATTTATTTGATCAGAAACACATTACCGTGAAATATTATTACAATAACTGTACATGTAATTTGTTTCTGTGATGCAAAGCTGAATGTTCAGCATTATTACGCCAGTCTTCAGTGTCACATGATTCTTCAGAAATCATTATAATATGCTGATTTGGCATTCGGGAAACATTTCTTATAATTATCAATGTTAAAAATAGTTGTGCTGTGTATGTAATCAGTTACGTACATTAGGGTGTTTTGTAACATTTTATGTTACATTACAAAGCATTAATGCATTTTTACTCCCTATCGACCATGTTTTTATGAGAATTGTATTGATAAAGTCATTTAGATGTGCAAATGTCTGAGATTTTGTTTACATGCTTTGATGCCAGATAAAAGTAAGTGTCTGAATGAGAGTTGATTTGGATGTCTGTGTCTGCTTCTCCCTCACCTGATCATCTCGGTCCAGCGCACAGCCTCCTGAAGCTCCATCAGTCTCTCCTTGTACTGGTTGCGCTCCATCAGCACGCGGGCCATCTCTACACGTGTGAACCGTCGTCTCTGCGTCATGGCCACATCGTCCTGCAGTGGAGATGAGTACTGCACCACAGAGCCACACAGAACAGAGCAGCACCACAAAACACGGCAGCAGTGAAGCAGAGGTTAGTGCATCAGGCCTTCAGCATTTCACAGCATCAAATATGAGGTTCCTAAAGCATTGCGAAAAGGTTAAAGGTTTACTGCGCATAGCAATTTAATTAAAAAAGCAAAGCCTGTAGAAGTGACTGGTAGTACAATTTCTCATATCCAACCACTGACTGTGTTTACAACTTGATTTAATGTAATACATTTAAATTCTCACTTTAAAGGTCATAAATGGTTTTAATATTATTAATAATGTAAGAAAAAAAAAACATTTTTTGGGTATTTGAGATTTTAGAGCTCTGTTCCAAAACCTAGTAAGCATGATTTTTTCACTGAGCTCATCACAGTGCATTCTGGGATATACCATGCTGTCACTGATCTGAGCGAAAACAAGGTGTTTTTGGAGAAAACATGATTAAAGTTACTACCTATTCACATCAGTGAGGCAGCTCACTACTTTTTGGAGCAGAAAAAGGAGTGTTTGAAATGAGACTGAAGTGTTTGACTTACATCCTCCACACCCTCATCTTTAGAGTCCTGAGATGCTCCTAAAGCTTCAGCTCTCAACCTTTAATCAAAGGGAGACATTCAGACTTTAATTAGATTGGAGTCACAGTGACTCTTAAAAAGACACTTTCGGACACACAGAACATGTTTTTGCATTCCACTGCTCTGCTTTGTCTATTGTCTGTGTAAGCATGTGCTAAATGGACACGTTTGACCATTGTGCTCAAATGTCACATATTTTCCGGTGACTCACACATGACACGGCGTTATAGAAACTGAAATATATAACTTTTAAAAGACGTGAAACCTTGCATTTTCTGCCCATTTCACTGTTACACGTCTTATGTTTTTTGCAAAACTCAAAAACGCATTTTGTGCGAAAGGCCCCTAAAACAAGTCCTAGATTAAACTCATGATAGTGGTAGTTTGAATAGGCCGTAAATAATATTTTTATTTTGAAATATGCACACATTCACAACAAAGGCTCTGTAAATGTTTCTTGTCTTGTCTCATTCAGTTGCAAAATACATAAATCACATAAATGATAAACAAGATGTTAGAGCACTGAGGCAGACCAGCCTAAAAATGACTTTTTCACGATTTTGTTATCCTAACAACACAGAAAGTGACATGTAATGGAGTGCAGCAGTAATAATCAAATATTAGGGAGGAGTGGTGGCAGGACTCTCCTGATATTTTAATAACAATTACAAAAGAATAAAATAAAGCATATTTTGTTACCTTTTTAAACTTGGAAGGGTTCGATTTGAGCAGACGATTATACCCTCACTGTGCATTTCCCCAGTTCATTCAGCATCTGCCTCATATTCGTGATCTCAACCATATTCTCAAAACTCTCATTTTCAACATCTTCAAAAACAAAATTTTGATCGCTATTCACCACATCCAGCATCAAATGACAGTGACACTCATATTTCATTGCGTTCAGTAATTGCTCTGCAGTAGAAGCCATTCAAGCCAGTGCAATTTTTGCAGATGATATTATTTGTTTTATGCCTGCAGTAATTATGAGTGGAACATCACATCATTGTTGTCTACCAAACAGTGGCACTTTGGGGAATAAAGGTGAATTGCACTTATTGAGTCATCAGATATTTAATTATTGTTGAGCAGGAAAAACTTACTTTCACTATTACATACTTAGGGTTGCTAGCGACCCTGCTTCCGGCTTCGCTACCATTCGGACGTTCTTGCTTACTGCTCTGCACTTTGCTTCCTATTTCTGTACTTTTCTCTGATTTTTCTAAGATTTTTACTTCAGCAGATCAGCACAGTGCTCAAACAACACATTTCTAGCACAAACACTAAAACTAAAAACTCTTTGGGACTGACTTAATACCACGAAAGACAGCCTTTGTGCTTTCAATGTGGAACTAGGCAAAGCTAGACAGTCATTCTTCTCAAATCTTATAAACAGTGACTTAAACAACACTCGCACTCTTTAATCAGCTGAACATATACTTAAACTCAAATGGATACCTGGACAAATACCTGGACAAATTTTCAATCTGGTTTCCGACCGCATCACAGCACAGAGACAGCGCTCATTAAAATAACAAATGATATTCGCTTAAATTCTGATTCTGGCATACATTTTTTACAAAAGAATTAATCAGAAAACAGATATTCTTTTATAATTTTTTTCTTGTTATATTGTTTATAATTAATAGATTGAGGAATACTAAGAATGTTGATGTCTAACTTTAAAAAATGAAGGAGGGAGAGGGTTGTGAATGACGTCCCGGGTCACTAAAGACCTGAGGTATGCATTTAACGGTTAAAACAGTTTTTAAGGACCAATCTTAAAATCTGTCAATAAACGTCAATGTTGAGACAGAAAAATTCAGTGGAAACAAACATGGGCTAAAGATCCAGACCTCTTTAGATCCTCCTCCAGTTCTTTCACTCTCTGGTCCACTTTGCTCTTGGACTGTTTCACTGTTTCCAGCTCTTCCCGGAGAACTTCCTGTTCACTCGACAGCTCATCAACTTTAGCAATCAGGTCATTCTTCACAATATTCAGGGCATTCCTACAGACATCAAATGACTCCGTTAGAGCATGAAGACGCATATATACACGGGCAAATAAACACACATTCTGTCTGTCTTTCTGTCTTACTTGGTCTCCAGTAGTTGTTTGTTCTCTGTTAGTAGATTTTCCACCTCTTTCCCCATACCTGTGGGATATAGAGTGTTAGCAGGAGCAAAGACCACCATGAACTCTTTCCAAGTCTCAGATAAACAGACTAAGGGACAGCTGATTCAAAACTACACCACGATTGTTTGAAATTACACCACAATCACAAAGAATTCCAGTACATTTTATTACTTCCGTAGCTATTTAATACTAAGTCAGTGAAATCTCCTCTTTATTGTGACACTGAACAATGACCTTTAAGGGTTTTATTTACAAAACATCTAAAGGGGTATAATCACAGTCTAACTTGATAAGTGAACTGTAGAACATCCAAACTGACTTGGTAATATGATTCATATGAGCCGTAAAGCCATGCATTCGAAAGCACAGTACTGAGCAGCCGAAGTTAACAGGATTAGAAGACCAGAAGCACAGGAGAACATCTCACCAAAGCATAGCTACAAATAAGGAACGTATCACAATGTCCTACTGAAAATAACACGAGGGGGAAAAGGAGGCTATGAGCCTTACCAAAGAAATCATCCCGGACTGAAACAGAGAGCCGAGGAGGAAACAGAAGGAAAGTGGAGAGGAAGGAGGAGGCAGCCAAATGACAGAAAGAGTAAAGGAATGAATGTGAAGACAGAAGAGAAGATTAAAATAAGAAGATAAGAAGATGGAAATGAAGAGAGATGGAATTAAAAGAAAAGATTAAGAGAAGAGTGAAAAACAAATGGACAGGTACATGTTAGATATTTATCATCACACACACACACACACACCTGATAATTCCTTTATAATGCAAAATCAATAAAACAAATGACCAGCTATCACGATTACATCAAAAAGTATTTTTTAATATATAATATTTTTGAGGGACTGCCTTTAACAAAACAGCTATTTATTAAAGACATGCACATACACATTCAAAGGTTTGTGGTCAGGAAGATTTTGAGGTTTTTAAAATAACTCTTATGCTCACCAAGACTGCATTTATTTGATCAAAAACACAGTAATACATCAATATTGTGAAATATCATTGCCATTTATAATAACTGTTTTCTATCATAATGCATTTTATTCCTGTGGTGGCAAAGCCAACATACTCCAGTCTTTAATGTCACATGATCCTTCAGAAATCATTCTAATATCTGAACAATGACCTTTAAGGGTTTTATTTACAAAACATCTAAAGGGGTATAATCACAGTCTAACTTGATAAGTGAACTGTAGAACATCCAAACTGACTTGGTAATATGATTCATATGAGCCGTAAAGCCATGCATTCGAAAGCACAGTACTGAGCAGCCGAAGTTAACAGGATTAGAAGACCAGAAGCACAGGAGAACATCTCACCAAAGCATAGCTACAAATAAGGAACGTATCACAATGTCCTACTGAAAATAACACGAGGGGGAAAAGGAGGCTATGAGCCTTACCAAAGAAATCATCCCGGACTGAAACAGAGAGCCGAGGAGGAAACAGAAGGAAAGTGGAGAGGAAGGAGGAGGCAGCCAAATGACAGAAAGAGTAAAGGAATGAATGTGAAGACAGAAGAGAAGATTAAAATAAGAAGATAAGAAGATGGAAATGAAGAGAGATGGAATTAAAAGAAAAGATTAAGAGAAGAGTGAAAAACAAATGGACAGGTACATGTTAGATATTTATCATCACACACACACACCTGATAATTCCTTTATAATGCAAAATCAATAAAACAAATGACCAGCTATCACGATTACATCAAAAAGTATTTTTTAATATATAATATTTTTGAGGGACTGCCTTTAACAAAACAGCTATTTATTAAAGACATGCACATACACATTCAAAGGTTTGTGGTCAGGAAGATTTTGAGGTTTTTAAAATAACTCTTATGCTCACCAAGACTGCATTTATTTGATCAAAAACACAGTAATACATCAATATTGTGAAATATCATTGCCATTTATAATAACTGTTTTCTATCATAATGCATTTTATTCCTGTGGTGGCAAAGCCAACATACTCCAGTCTTTAATGTCACATGATCCTTCAGAAATCATTCTAATATACTGATTTGGTGAAGAAACATTTCTTATTATTATCAGTGCTGAAAATGTTTTTGCTGCTTACAATGTTTGTGGTAGTGGTGATATATTTTTTTGATGAATAGAAAGTTCAATTTATTCGAAATCTGCATTTTTGTTAATGTCTTCACTGTAACTTTTAATCAACTAAAACTCCTTGATGAACAAAAGTATTAATTTCTTTCAAAACATAAAAATCCTTCTGGCCCCAAACGTTTGAACAGTAGTGTATTTTTAAACGTTTTATATAGTCTTTTGTCCTATAGTCTAATGTTGTGTTTCTGAGGTACAGCTTAATGTGTTTAAAGTAATATGACTAATTGTGTTTCATGTTGATGTTAAGTCCATGCAAAGGTCATGAAGAGCAAAAAAGAATGAGAACTAAAAATACCAACCAATCAGTGATCAGATACACACCTGAGAATTCCCCTAGGGGCGTGGCCGAGAGAAGCACACACAGGAAGGAAGCACAGAGAGGGGTCAAGGGTCAGTGAGTGAGACGGCCAATCAAAAGAAAGATCCACCTTCACACTGAGATCAAACAAATCAACAGCTCTACCTTGATAATGAAACAAAACAAATCAGAAAACTGCCAACATAAATAACGGGAATTACTCAAATGAAACAACTCAGGATAACTTCATCAGACCAACATGTGCTTAGGGGCAGGCGATACAGCCATGAAGCAAGCATGATATCCCAAAAGACCTTGCTTTGGGGATATATCCAGCAGTGTTGCTTCCTGACAAAAGGCATGCAATTCAAAGTGTAGGGAAGAAAGGCCCTTAGCCACTGTACGCTTAGCAATGGTACTTAAAATATAAACAGAAAATGAAATATCATTGATCTTAAATGCAGGTTACATATAAACCAAGGTAACCTTCATTTATGAGAAACTGTCAATCAACTGCAGAGGTAAAATGTTTAATAAAGGGTCATCATTTGAACGATGAAGCTTACCGAGAAGTTCCGCTCCTGCGTCCACATCACCGATGATGTCCGACTTGGCGTCTTTGATCTCATGGTACAGAGAGTCTGTGTTGATGCCGAATGCCTCATTCACTATGCCCTGAGAAGGACTTCAAAGGAACAAGAGCTTTCCTCATTATTTCTGTGCCTTATTTCACTTCAAAGCTTGAATGTTTTTTGCTGAATTCTTTGTATTACACAAAGCCACTTTCTAAACAGCATTTTTTTAATGATTTAGAACTTTAACTTTGATGGTCTTTTTGTATTGATCGGGTGTTTTGTGCTTTTATTCAGTATTTAATTGTGTGAATGATATGTATCTGTCTACCTGTTTCCTCCTCCAAAGATTCGAGGGTCCAAGCACATATCTAGCTCTGGTGTTGAGTCTATAATTTCCTGAAACTCTGACCATTCATCACTACTGCCCATACCTACAGACACACACACAAATGAAAATTAAATGAAGACAGTCATTTTCCTGACTTCTGCAATCTGTAGAATGCACACAAATGTCTCATGCTTTCATTTGGCATTGTCAACTCATGTTTGGATTTAATCAATGCATTATGTGTGATGCACATGAAACGGTACAAATTGTTTCTTTACTTATAATGCAAAGTGACTGGAGGGGTTTCCAGTAGTGGCCGGTCAATTTATCAGCAAGGCTGATATCTGATATTTTTATGTTACCTTATGATACCTATTAGCATCAGCTATACTATAACAAGATTACAGAACAAAATCAAGGAGAATATTTATTACTTGTCAAGTTAAATTACTGTTATCATTATATGATTACTATATAATCAAATTATTATATGATTAATTTTAACTATTTAAAATGAATTAAATATGTGGTAAATATTATCTAAAAAATATTAAAATTATTAATTTTATTGAAACAATGTCGCGGATGTGCTATTTACAATCTTTAAATTTCCTTTAAAATATAAAAGTTTAGAATAAAATAAAATTGTAAAACATTTAAAAGTTTGGAGTCAGTAAGATTTAAAATACTTCTATTCAGTAAGGATGCATTAAACTGTGTACAAGTGACTGTAAATACTTTTCATTGTTACGAAAAATCTATTTCAAATAATATGATATTGTATTTACTGTATTTTTGTTCAAATAAATGCAGCCTTGGTAACCAAAGGAGACTTCTTTTAAAAACATAAAAAAATCATGCTGACCCCAAACTCTTCAACGGGAATATGTTAACATACATCGATATATTGATGAACATCAGCATTGGCATCTGCCTTTAAAAAAAAACTTAATCGGTCAATCATTAGTTTTCTTTGTTCTTTTATTCAGTGTTTATTCTTTGTCACAGTTCTTCCTTTCTCACCAATGCTGACGTTCCTGGTTTCCTGAGAGACCTGCACCTCCATGTTTCTACTAAGACGCTTTGCATTCTTGCGGCCCGGCCCCCGGGACATGTCGAACCCTCCCACCGATACCAGCCCATCATTCAGAGGGGTAACTGTTGCCGAGGGAACAGACGAAGTGGGAGTGTTTGATTTGCTCCCTGTGCTGCTGGGTGTGGCTGCGACCGAGTCTGAATCTGAGCCATCCTCCTTAACACAGAGAGAACAACATATCACATACATATTTTAATAATTAACACACTCTGCTAAACTTCTAAACTTAACCTTCTAAACTAGCTAATTTGGTATCGCTTTGACTAGTTTGATTGATAAACATTTATACTTACTAGCAAGGCTTGTACGGTACAAAAATATATTGTAATACAAATACACACATGCAAATGTAAAACATTTACAAATAATAAAATATCTGTGAAGTACCACTACATCCTTCCAGTTTCAAGATATTTATCTTTACAATAACTCTATGGCAACATATAAGGTCCACAGATAAAAAAAAACATAAGCTTTGTCAAACATAACTCAAACTGCTTTATACTCATGTGACTTGAGTCATTTGGAAAACAGGAAGTGAAGAATCACGTTTTTTTCTCTTCCTTCAAAGAACAGATGTATAGTTATGTGTGCACAGCTGACAGATGCTTCATGTAGGTGAGATTCAGTTCATTAAATCAGCTTTTTTAAAACACATCTGTTCATTTCAGATGGCTAAAATAAGACAAAGACGTCACAGGACAAGGCAGAGGATGGACGGCTAAACCAAAATGATGGACCCTTGGAGGCCTGCTGGTGTCCATCAAAAAACCACCCATGAACCTGATCTTGACACAAGCAGGCATAAGGGGGCGTGGCTGAGAGAATGATGATTATCATGACTCCTCCCCTGACGCTTTGGGGCGGAGTCATATCTGTCACACCTGGTAGCCAGGGGCGTAGACAGGTCTGCTGAGATCGCTGGAATGCCAGATGTCTGACGAAACCATTCTAGCCCCCCCAGGACCCCCACGTACCATGCCATCTCCGCCAGGAAACAAACTCAGTGATGGGGGGCGCTCTGTTTTACTGCAGAAAAAGAAAGAGAGACAGGAAAGGTTAAATATTTCAAACAATAAACCAACACTAGCACATCAACATGAGCATAAATGCAACGGACAGGATGAAAACACATATAGACACAAAACCACATAGGAGAAAGAGGTACAGGTTTCTCAGTCTCTGACTTCAAGACTGTTAAACTGGGTGTTTGGGTGGACGGCAGGTTCATTTTTTATTTTAAAGAGTAAAATGGGAGATATAATGGCTGCAGGGAGACACAGAGGTTTAGGGAGCTGTCAGAGATTGCGGGGCATTTTTACCTTTTCCTCCAGTTATGTCGTTGACTGCAGAGACACATACAGTGGCACACGCACAGAAAAAAAGAAACAAACAAAAAGAAGGTAAACACACGCACACTCACAAATACAGTCACACTATACTGACACAGGACATAACATCACATTACGTACAGTATACACAGCATGGAACTGACTTATGCTGAAATTGAAAACATGATGAAACTGCAAGCAACACCTTGATTGTCGCAATTAAGGACTGTCCAACTGGATAACTTATTATTTCATAATGTTATTTTGTATTTCATTATGATAAAGTATGTATATGTACAAAATAGGGGTGGGCTATAAGACCAAAATCTTATATTTATATGTATTATATATCATATATATATATATCATATATATATATATCATATATATATATATATCATATAAGTCATATATATCATATAAGTCGTTAATTTCACTGTAACAATATACTGTATATCACAATATAGTTATTATTGCTTTAAATAAGGTCTTTATGATATCAACATTTTTGATACCATTGAAATTTCATAATTCTTGTCACCAGTGTCAATATCACAAAAACCTAATATTAGCCTAATTGAAAAATAAATAAATAAATAAATAAATAAATAAAACAAGCTCACTGAAGACAAGTAAACAGCCAGGAAACTAATAAGAAACTAATTACAAGCAATAGGACAAAAAACTACAGCAGAACAAATAAATAAGAAATGCTACACTGTATAAAGTAATCAAATAAAAACATTGCATATTCTTCACTGTGTAAATTAAATATATATTTCTTCTTATTAAAGTTACAAAAGTGATTTAGTCAAGAGCAATGAGAGATGTTCTCTATTTTGTTGTTTGATTAACATAAATGACAGACAGCAGGAATATTAGACTGCTGTCACTTTAAGAGCTGCCCGGATACAATATACCATTACACTGTTTTCTTTCTCAGCTGTTTGCTTTCACTTAAGAGATTTTCTCTATTTTGTTGTTTGATTAACATAAATGACAGACAGCAGGAATATTAGACTGCTGTCACTTTAAGAGCTGCCCGGATCCAATGTACTGTTACACGTGTGTTTTCTTTCTCAGCTGTTTGCTTTCACTTAAGACCTGAATTACTGTGTTTAAGAGGATACTTGCAAAGATGGGCATTTTTGACACATACAAGTTTGTGTATTTAAAGGGGTCATCGGATGCCCATTTTCCACAAGTTGATATGATTCTTTCTCAAAAAATTTCTCAATGGTAGTGTAAAAAACACCTTTTATGCCCTCTCAAAAACAGCTCTTTTCAGAGCAAGCCGTTTCGTAGCATTTTCCTTTAAATGATAATGAGCTCTGCTGACCCCGCCCCTCTCTTCCGAGCCGCTCTCAGAGAGACTGTTTACTTTAGCCGCATTCATCGTGAAACTTGCTAATTAGCACATTATTAGGAAAGGCGATTTGCAAAGATTCATTAAAAAACCTTATACTCACTTCTTCTGTAGGTGAAGCTGGATCACGAATGATTTGCGCGAACATAGATGCATTTATGTCGATCGAGGGCGCATTCCCTTCAGAAACAAACGTAAGCCACTGCGAGTTCAGCGGCTCAGATGTCGGGAGTAAATGACGACTGCTATGCTCATTATTACATCCAACAACAGAACACCTCAATCGCTTAGGAGTCATTCTTTTCTACATCTGCTCC
>NW_015625586.1:604184-641131 GCF_001515625.1 Sinocyclocheilus rhinocerous
CTCGATTTGAGAAAGGGGTAAAGATTTTAGTAGATTAAAAAAAAACACTGGGTGGATTTTTATCAGTATAGTTGTATACACACACTGCCAACACACATTTCAGATCAAACAACTTGTAAAAGTGCATGTAGCATCCGATGACCCCTTTAACCGTTCAATGACTATAAAGAGTCAAAAATAACTCTGTTCAATGAACAGATGTTCCGCTCTATGAACACAGTCTTCACGTGCGTGCCTCTCTGACAGCACTCAGAAACAGTCTCAGACTCAGTTCTTTTTCGCTGCTGATTGGGTTTCAACGGCTTAAAATGACTTGTTTTTTAACCGCAATACTTAAAAAAGCACACAAACGATACATTTTCCTGACCACGTAGCACAGCAACATCACATGAGCGTGTAACCACTATAGAGACGATAGTCCAAAATCTCTACTGGTTGACAAATTTCTACCGGTTAATCGTATATCGCCCACCCCTAAAAAACTCAGAATTAACCCAATTCTGTGGGTAAATTAGTTATCAGTGCAGTTGACTCTCATTCTGCTAGGTTATGTCGAGGTTAAAAACCTAAACCCATCTAAAATATCTGTATCTAATGATTTAGTAAATTAGTAACCTTAAATTAAGTAACATTAAATTAAGCTTGGTTTTTCTTAGGCAAAAGAAATCACTTCTGACTCTCACAAATCTGTACCAAAATTGAAAACTGCAAGTTTGTCTATGGCAATGCTTAATCAGTTGAAATCAACTGACTGTGTTTAAATGAAAAAAGAAATGTGTGAAATGTGTGGAGATGTGTTTATAATTGAGTTTGACTACAAGCTAGCCACAACTCTAGCTCTGACTAAGCAAGACATGACAAACTGTCACTGAGCATCATCACCCAGCGCCTAGCAACACTGTCTCCAAGACAACGGTCTTAATAATGGACCATTTTGTATCATCAAAATCTAAATCATCCAATACCTACATCCAAACTGCAATATACAGTCACAGCTGATGCTCCAAAATGAGTTTGCAGTTCAAAATTCTAAATATTAATTCTAAATATTAAATTCTGCTTAGAACTAATCAGAGGAATTCTTCCAACTGGTTACCAACAAAACATGTTTATTTAATAGCACAAAAGAAACATGCAAAACACAAATGAATTCCAAATGCACATTCTGAACTCTTTGTGTGAATGAAGGCTTGGAATGGCCGCATCATGCTGATTACACAAGTTACTCACGTCCGTCCACAGCCTGTAGACTCGGACTGATTGCTGCCTGACTGTTGCATCTTTGAGCGCTCAATGTGTTCCACATATGTCTGTATCATCTAAAAAAAATAAAAACAATGTCAGTGTATATGCTGACATTTTCAAGAAGTGGAGCTTTGTATTTGTAACTTTCAAGTTATTGCTAATAGTGTCCCCACAACTTTAGACTAATGAATTTCCATTATGTTTCCACTCATTTTCCATGCCAAAAAATAAATGTATCAAGATCACAATCACAAAAAGCTATTTTTAGCAGGTAAAACATGTTTTAAATAAATAAATAAAATAACTAGAAAAAAGTATATCCAATATGGAAATTTCCATTAACTTTCATAATATTTTATTTATTTATTCCATAATTTTTCCTACATTTCCTACAAACTTTTTCATCCTTATTCCCAGGTTTTCTATTATCATGGGAACCCTGTGTTAATTTGAGTTATCATTCTGTGCTGGGGGGTTTTACTGACCTCCGTATGGCGCTGGTGAAGGGCGTTATACTCTTTCTTCATGTCTGATTCTCGTTCTTCCAGACGAGAGACTACAAGAGAGGAACATCACAAATGCATAGCGCAAGAAACTCAAATCTCTGTTTGTGTCAATTTGTGTGCATGAACGAATGTAGTTGAGTGCACAGACTCACTCTGGTCAGCATAGTTCTTGGTCTTCAGCTCGAGTTGTTTTGTTTGTAGCTCCAAAGTCTCCACCATGGTCTGCAACTCCTTCTTGTCTGCCTCCAAGGCATCTTCAAATTCAATGAACTTCTGTTAACACACAAACACACACAAGGTCAGATCCTTTATCTTACAGCCTGAATTGGAGGGATGGATGGATGGATGGACGGATGGACAGATAGATAGACAGAGACAGACAGACAGACAGACAGACAGACAGAGACAGACAGACAGACAGACAGATAGACAGATAGATAGATAGATAGATAGATAAAACAGACAGATAGACAGATGTACGTGATCTTTGAGATATAACAATGCAGAGTGTGTGTGTATGTAAACTGATTTCAGTGCAAAATTATCCATAACCACATTATGAAGCAGAACAGCACAAGGTCAAAAAGCATTTTTGAGAAGGGACTGTTCTTCGAATACAATACAGTCACATTTACACACACAGTTTTATACACACACACTCCAAGTGCAGTGTGTGGTGACTTTGAGCTGCAAGGATTTAAGTGGAACACAATAGGCTCTTTCTGCAGTGCGGCCCAGCCACAAACAGCCTCCTGGAACTCAGTAATCCTAGCACTGCAAAGAGAGGGAAAAACCAAATGCACTCTATCTAACACTATACATTTCAAATCCGTCTTCAGTGAACACATCACACTAGGCCGATCATGTCATTCTAATGAGTGTTTTGACTAGAAGTCATTTCTAGAGTACTATATACACCTCATTTCAGAAGCATGTCTACATATATGATTATAGAGGCATTAAATGTTATGTAATGCTTTTCATAATGCAATTCCAGAATGCTAATTTGAGTTCTTGCTATACCTTGACATAACAATATCCCTCATTCAATACTGCAGTTTACCATTAAAGGTGAAGTGTGTATTTTCTGCATCACTAGTTACACCGAATAGAATACACAAAATAACGAGTGTTTCAAAATAGATCTCTCTGTCTGCAACTGGTTCGCCCAAAACTTGCGGCATTGGATGAGATTATATTGCTGTGTCAGGCTGGTTGGGATGCCACCAAAATAATGACTAATATGCAGAGTCACAGTGTTTACACTTTTTGTAGGAAGTACCTTACAATCTTGCTTGCGTTTGTCTTGCATATTAAGCAGGGATATGAGATTTTAATGAAAAAAATGACATGTGACAAGCTGGAGTAGAGCCAAATGCACCGGTCATGCCACCATACATCAGAAAGATGTGAATATGAAGCAAAAACATTCTTATGCCTTGTGTATGTCGTAAATAATCAGTATTCATTAAGCTTTTATACTGTTAGGCGTCACTTTTTCTAAAGCTAAATAACAGCTAAAATTCTAAAATGCAAGTTCATTGTAAAGATGTTCAATTAGAGTTATTACACACTGATTTCTCCCTTGAGGATCGATAATTGTATTATATCAAACTGTTTGACATTCAGAATATGTGTTTGCACATGGATGCGTCTGTATGAGAGGAAGACAGCAAGAAATAGTGAGGTGGATGTTCTTACTGTGTGGCCATTATAGTCTACTGCCATAATCCCACAGGATGTGAAACTGGAGAATGATGTTTACTCCCTCTCTCCCTCCCTCCATCCCTCACTATCTCACTCACTCTGTGCTTTCTGTCCGTCTCATAACATGAGAATCGGGTTACAGCGTCAGCCAGCCTCCTTCTATGAGAAAATTGATTACCCATAATCACCCTCCCTGCCCATCATCCTCCCACTTTTGTCCTCTGCACCCCAAGCAAATAAGTCGTTGCATTGCTGCAATAAAACATAAAAACACCCATCCCTAACACTTAACTATTTGATTTAATTAATTGTATTATTTTAAACCATAGCCTATTTATTTCTGCAGTAGAAACAAGCCTGCTACATGCAAAATTAATTACTGGCGTCAATTATTTTAGAACAAGAGGCTGCAACTGGGAAAATGCACAATAGACTTGAGTGAACTGGTCATTATACAGTTTATAGTATTAATATATTTTATGGGCGCATGTATAAATATAGTCTAGAAATAAATAAAAAAAATGGGGGGGAAAAACATTTAAAAATGCAGATTCTTTGGAATAAAAATAGAAAAATAAAATTAAAAAAAATAAAGAAATTTTTTTTGGGAAAAAAATAAAATAAAAGAGAAAAATATCTTTAAAATAAAGAAATAGATCTAGAAGAATAAATAGTGTGGCCGGCTTTCATGTTGAAATACCAAGAAAAAACGGAAGTAATCAAGAAATGGGTGGGAAGCATCACTGCAGTTACTGCATTTCATAATCACGCTCCTTCTCTGTAACATCTACGATACTGAAAAACAGCCTGTACTTTCTCTTTTTTTGTACTTTTTACTGTCTTCTGATACAGTAAGCTCTTAAAGTACATTGCTCAGTTATGACAGATCTATCATCACTTACTCTCCTTTATATATTCACACACTAAATCTTTACAATTACAACAATGACTTGCGCTTAAAGAGGAAACACACTCACATTTTGATTACATGCTACAGTCTAAACTCTGCTATAAAGCTTAACACAAGAAGAATCCCAATAATGTTCCGGGAGTGCAGTCGATAATACAGTTACGTTTGGAAAATCTGTTAGCATGTAGTGACGATGCCTGTGAAGAGTCATAAAGGGCATCTGTTCCCTGTAGCTGTCTAGCCATAGTAGCAGTGCCTGTGCTGGCACCCAAACAAGATGAGAGTGTTTGTCTGCTTATTACTTATGTATAAACGTGTATGAGATAATCTTTTGTAGGAGATTTAGAGATTTGTTTCCAGCAAGTATAGGCTGAGCAACACATGCAATTTTCTTTACAGGACAAAGCAGAGGAGTTGATGGAAGAACTGTAGTGCATATGACTATAGTGCATTGTTGGCTTAAGTTTCTCAAATGGACATCCCAGGTTCAAGGACAATGAACTGACCAGGTCAAACCACAATAGCTGTTTACAACACGAGTTTCTGTGTGTAAGTAAAGCAAGAAGGTAGCATTTCATACTAATGTGTATAGATAGAGGCTTTAACCCTATAAAGCCTACAGTATCATATTTTCTGCATGAATTTCTATGGCCTCCAAATTATCAACATGATCAAAAATTTGCAAGATTCACAAATGTGCCTTCTGTAATTGATAGTTTACACTTTTTAATAAGTAAAAGGCCTTTTAGTATGATTCTAAAAACATAGGCTAAGTATCAAATATGATACAACAGGCTTTTGAGGAACAATTATTTATACATCTCTCAATCATCATTGTGTTGCATTGCATTATGTTATGGACCCAATAATTAAAACTACAGAGCTTTGAGCATAAAACCATGCATTTAAATATCATTTTACAAAGTCATATTTTGGGGAGATTTAGGCCCCGTTTCACAGACAGGATTTAGACTAAGCCAGGATTAGGACATTTAAGTCATTTATTTTTAACATGCCTTAGAAAAAACATTATTGGTGTGCATCTTGAGACAAAACAAAGGCACTGATATATTTTAAGATCAGTCAGCGCAAGTTTCTTTCAGTTGAAACAGCTCAGAATTACATTTTAGTCTGAGACTAGGCTTAAGACTTGTCTGTGAAACCAGGGGAGAGAGTTACAGCTTATATTTATATACATTTTATGTCTGTTATACCGTCATAAAAACGTAACAGATTTACAAGCTGTCAGAATGTTCATCTTCTATATAGGTTCTATAAGCAGTTCCATTTCAACAAAACAGATTTTCTCACTATTATTTCATATGCCAGGCTTGACAGGGTTAAAGAGCCAGTGTCAGTGTTAACAGGGCTCTTGTAAATGTTTACAGACCCCGTTATGATCAAATAATACAAAGAGAATGAAAGGGTGTGTGATGAAATTATAATACCGTTATTAGAGTTTACCTCCTCCGCCTGTTTGCGCAGTGCTTTCTCCCGTTCATACTGCGTGATGAGCTGCTCGTTGTCCTCCTTGAGGAGCTCCAGCTCCACCTCGTGCTCCTGGTTCTCCGTTAACACCGAGTCGAGGTTCTCCAGGACGTTCACCACCAGCGGCATCAGCTCCTTCACCACCTCCTCGTCGTAGGTCTTGATGAGGCGCTCAAACTCGCGGTAAATGCTGCTGGCCAGGCCCGACACCCGCTCTGACATGACGGACACGGCCCCGTAGTCATCCTGGTACACCACCTCGTCCAGCTCCATCATCCTGGCGGCGTTTGATCGGAGCTCGTTACTAGAGAAAGAGTAAATAACACACCGGCGACGCGAATAGAAATGGCGAAACGGCTTCTATGAGTTCATGACAATGTCATCAGGTGCACATGATGCCGCTTCGCTCCACAGCCCGGTTGCACCAGCGACAGCCGGATCTCGGGACGCACGACCGTGTAATATTCAGTATTTGTCGATCAGACGGAGCTCACGGGAGGGGACGAGCCCTCTTCGCCGCCGGTGCTCCTGCGCCACAGTGTCGGCGGCTCGATCACACGCGCCTCGCCGCTGCTGCTCGACGATCCTCCGGTTGCGTCCGTCTCATCGCTGCGCTGGAGCCAAACCCATCGCATCGCATCACGCCCAGCGAGCGTCTGTCCGACGATGCACCTGCCTCTCAACAGCCGCAGCTCGCGAGCACAGCCATTACCGAAATATCAATGGAGTAAAAAAAATACCCGAGTATAAATAAATAAATAAATAAATACGAGAATAAATAGCTACCGTGCGATGTGCCTATGGGCTCGCGTTGTCATTGACAATCGGAGCGTTATGTGAGACTGATCATTTTTGGCATTACAGATCAATCCGGTGGCTCGTGATGCTGTTTCCGTCGGTGACTCTCGCAGACTGACGATGATGATGGAGAGGCCAGCTGACGTCACAGCGCCATGTCTCATCGCTGCTGTGCTCCAACAACCATTAACGACATGAATTATGCTATTTAATGTATCCTATGCCGTGAACAAGTATTAAACGCAAACATTAGTGCATTGATTAATACACAATCCTTCTTTGACTTGAGTTTTTTTTATATGAGTTTTTTTTATTATCGAGCACTCTGTGCAAACAGAAGCCGATAAATCAGGGGCCCAGGGAATCACACATGTGAGGTCCCTTTCCCCGGTTGAAGAGAATCGGTTTAAAGCATCACAGAAACATTTTTTTAGAGCCGTCCGCAAAAGTTCTTGCCAAACCCATCACAGATTGCATCATGTTGCTCTCTAGCCCCCACGAGTCTTCAAATGGGATTGCGATTAACGCAATTGGCAGTGTGTGGCACAGTCTGCAGCACAATTCATTCAAAGAGAAACTGTACATTTTAATTAAATTAAGTTTTTGCAAAAATGTTGTTGTTTGCGTTTCTGCACTGATTATTGAACAAAACTATCACAATCATATATCAACACTTCATGTAGAATGTAATTTTTTTTTTTTAAAGAAACATTACTCTCCTAACAAAATTTAAACGTAAAGGCCATTTATTTAGCCCTCTGGTGGTCTTTGATGGTCATTTTAGACACATTTTATTTAATTTTATAAGAATGGTACAAACCTTTTGTGAAAAAATTTTGTGGCAGTTGTTATATGAACATACAGTACAAAAAAGTTAGAAAACGTTAAATGGTCCTAAAAATCGCCCCTATAAGAAATAAATAGGAAATGTCCAAAATATCTAAATGCAAAATATAATAAAATTATGCCTGAAAATGTCTAATAAGTATATATAAATATATATATATATATATATACATATACATATATATATACACATACATATATACATATATGTATATACACACACATAAAATACACATATATTTATACATACATATTTAATTTTTAATGAGCCAAAAAGAATGCAGGTCACACCTCTTGTTTATTAATTTGCACTGGCTACCAATAGCTGCTGGCATAAAATTCAGGGCATTAATGTTTGCCTACAAAACCACCACTGGCTCTGCTCTCCCCTTTACCTAAATTCATTACTTCAGACTTATGTGCCCTCTAGAAGCTTGCGTTCTGCAAGTGAACGGCGTATTATTGTGCCATCCCAAAGAAGCACAAAATCAAGCATGGACTTTTTCATTAACTGTTCCCTCCTGGTGGAATGACCTGCCCAACTCTTTTCTAATCTTTTCGTATTCTATCTATTTGTATACAATTAACAAAAAGCAAAAAAGGCCTCTAACACTAGCCTAACACTAGCTTGCTCTATTCTATCTGTTTTCTTTTTATTTATTATACAATTTTAACTGCGTTAAGCTAACGGAGACTTATAGCACTTGCATATAATTGCTCTTTTGTTGATGTTGTTTGCTTCCATTGTCCTCATTTGTAAGTCGCTTTGGATAAAAGCATCGGCTAAATGACTAAATGTAATATATATATATATATATATATACACACACACACACTCTCAGGGCTATATACACTCAGGCATCTAGGACTTTCCAAATGGCACCAACCTGACTGTATACCTTTGCTGTAGTTTTAATTAAACACTGTATTAAAACATTTTTTTCTAATATTTAATATAGAAAGAAATGGTGCATAATTTACAGGAGCCTAGTACCATGAAACCCGCTAAAAATACAAAACATTAAAGAACAAAAAAATACTCAAATAATATACATTACTTTCATTTAATTTCTCTCTTTTGACTGCAGGAATGAGGAAATGAGGAATACCAGAGGGTTAAAACAATACATATACCATTTATAATGCTACACATACTATAAAATCAGGGAATATCTAATTCAGCCTCCACCCGGAAGGTCCTTTTCCCATATTTTACCTGTTATGAAATAAGTAGGTTTAAATAGATTCTTATATATTTACAAATATTTTACATGGCAAGTATAAATTAATTTTGTATCTGACAGTGATGACACTGTGAAAAATTAGACTAAGACTTTGCACAAAAACATGAATCCAAATTAATTCAGTTACATAAACCAGTTAAGTTGTAATTATCTAGTCTGTTTTGTACTCAAGAATCACGGATACCTCCTACCTTGAACAATATTGACTTGACTCCGTAACCTTAAAAAAAATCAGCAAGCACATGCACACAAGTAACTTTTCAAATGAAGATTTCTGTTAGTTTATTTCAAGCAACATGGCAAAACATCCTTTTGTCATGGAAAAAAAATAAGCAATACAAAACGGCATACAAATGAACAATACAGAGGTGTATTGTACGAAACAGGCCTCTGTGACATCATCGCAGCCAGTCACATTGCCAAGCAACCACTGAAGTATTTTGGGCAGGGATGGCACCAGTAATGCGGGAAATGCCCACACACACACACACACACACACATACGTGTCATATTTGACCTTCCAAATGCCATGTAAAGAATTAAGCAGATGGCTAATGTGAGGAAAGGCCAAATTCAACAGAAGTATTAAAGAATCAATGGTGCAGCAACTCTTTTCAAGTACAGAATCAGACATATCAGACGATTCTCCGAGTTTAAGGGTCTCTGGTTACATTCAAATGCATGTATGGACATTTTAATAGGGTGATATGTTAAAGATGCCTGATTGTACATATTCGATTCATTGTCATACATGTGTGCTTTGGCGATCATCAGTTACAAAAACTGTGCGTTTGGTTAGCCATCTAAACTACTACTTTTACATTTGGCTTCGTGTCTTACTCATAAAAAAAATAAATAAAAAAAATGCAAGAGCAGAGTAAAAAATGAGAAATGAAGTCACCTTATTGCACAAAAGAAACACATTCACTGGTTTTCAAAGGAAGATCTGAATACGCTGCAACTGAAGAGTTTGCTTTGGCGACCAACAGTGGTACCAGTTGAACACTGCATAGACTGTGCGGAGTTTCATGAGGCAAACTTGTATTTAATACATTAGCAAATTGAGAGAACATAATCATATAGAGAAACAACCGTCAATGCAAACCATTTGAAAGGAAACATAACCATTCAGTTTTTGGAGCGACGGCAACAGTGATTCCAAGTAGATGGAAAGGAAAAAGGAAAGTGAGGAATGAATCAAAAAAAAAAAAGTGCAGAAGCAAAAAAGGAACGAAGAGTGACAGACTTGAGGGAAAAACAAAAAACAAAAGAATGAGAAAGGATAAGTTTTAGTACAGGTTAAAAGCAGATGGAAGAAAGGAAGTGACAATGATGGCTATGGCTAATAGAAAACCACACTGGACTTTCCACCTGGTGGGTTGAGCACTTTGTTGTGAGAGCGAGGGCGGGGTCCGAGGCGTGGCTCGTGGTCCTTTTCTGTTGGTTGCTGTGTGGCTGGCTCAGAATTCTGATTGGCTGCGGGTGCAGGGGCTGCTGGCTCTTTTTCAGGTGTTGGTTGTAGGGGCACTGGCTCCGCCTTCACTTCCTCAACTACAGTCTCCTTCTTAGGCACTGGGGCTGCAAGAGAGAGAAAAACGGTGGGAAAGGGAACTGCCAGCCAACAATAAACACTGAGGTGAAACAAACTGGGGCATGAAGAACAGATGACTAATGTTTTCTTTACCTGGTGGATCTGGAGTAGCAGGTACACCCACACTTAAATTGTCCTACAGAGAATAAAAGGGCATTAGCGTTGAAATGGGTGGACATTTTCAGATTTTTAGAGTGGGAAGCATAATAAAAAATTATTATAAATTTGAGTCACATACACTCCCATTTAAAAGTTTAGAGTTGGTAACATTTTTTAGATGTTTTTGAAGAAAAAGCTCACGAAGGTTGCATTTATTTGATCAGAAATAGTTAGAAAAAGAAAGTAATATTGTGAAATGTTAATTTAAAATTACTTTCTATTTAATATATTTGGCAAAGCTGTTTTTTGTTTCAGAATTATTACTCTAGTCTTCAGTGTCACATGATCCTTCAGGAATCATTCTAATATGCCGCTTTGCTGCTCCAGAAAAAAATACAAGGTGTAGGTAGGCTAATGGGTTTGGTCTACCTTTGGTTTGTTGGGATGTTGACTTTTCACAGAAGGTGGGGTCGACTCTGTACCCGCAAAGATGTTACTGGCTGCTCCACCAGGGGGAACTGGCTTGCTCTGAGTCGAAGGAGCCACTGGCTCCCCAAATATCCCACTGCTCTTTCCACCTGAGACAATAACAGACACATAAATCAGAGTTTGTTGAGAAACTGCAAACTAGAAAAATCAGGGTATTGAATTTGGAATTGGGAATTTGGACGAAATAATGTTCATTTTACTTGAACGCATACCTATAAAATAGTAAAACCAGAGAAACTGATCATTTTACAGTGGTCTCTTATTTTTTTCCAGAGCTGTATATATTACTCAAAGTTCTAATAATTTTAACATGTTTGTCTTCCATGCGCATTTGTGTGTCTGTATAGCTTTATTATTTCAGCTTAGTTTTATTTCAGTACATCAAGTTTTTCTAATTATATTTTATTTCAGTTAACAGAAGTAAGTTTTTTTTTTATGGTTTTAGTAGTAGTAGTTGTAGTAACAAAAGTTACCAAAAATACATACAATAAAATAAACACACAAAATGAATACATCAGTTAAGATTAAGATGCAAGATGTTTTACATTTGCATGAGATATAAATTCTGAAAACTTTTCTTTTAAAGTCGTAATAAACAATTCCTTGAGTAAGCTTGGTTTTAGTTTTAATTAGCATTAATAACCCTGCTTTGCCGGGCCACTTGTTCATTTCTAAAACCATAGTAATGATACCACAGTGACATAGTTAGTTTCTTCCTGGCCAATTATAAAACACCACGTATAACAGTGAAGGAAAAAACAAAGAGACATTCTCAGCACCTGCTCCCTCAGGGCAAAGCATGCAAACAGCATGAAATATTATTACAATTCAAACAGAAGAGGACCACTTAACCAGGTCAGTTAACTGATCACTGATCAGTTCAGTCTATGTATGATCTCACAAAGTTAACTGACTGATTAGATAGACTGAGCTAGAGGTTTTGATGTTGCTTTCAGTGACACGATAACATGCAAAGTGCCCCTGTTTGCATAGTGGAAGAGAGAGTCTCGAACGCATAAAACTAAGTAACAGTGTGGTGATGATTTTCACTCACAGTGCAAGAGGCCCCAGACAGAAAACACTGTCTGCTGAAAGCTCACCTGGGGGATTGGAGCGTTTGGTACTCCCCTGGGTCTCTTCTGGAGGTGCGAAAACAGAGGAGGACATTTTGTTTGGCCGTCTGGAGGCAGAAGTGTCTTCTTCATAACCACCGAAGAGATTGCTTGACCCTCCACCTGGAGGTCTTAGTACCCTACAGACAACATACAGATATGTGCTTGAATTAATGCGAATATTACTCATATCTCATTACTGAAATGTATAGATTAATAAAATGACCTAAAACTACAGCGCCACCCTATCTGTGAGGCGGAACATCGCAACTGCAGTTATAAGTTTAGGCGGTCAGGCTTTTATGGGCCACCAAGTTGTACCTAACGTCAAAAGCTGAATTTTAATAATAATTCGTGGATTTCTTTACTAAAGTTAAAGCCCTGCACAATAAACAAAACTAAAACCAGCGGCATACTTTCGTTTCCTATCAACAAAACTTGAAGGAAATGAGCCTACTTCAAAGTCAGAAGTGTGCATAAATTCATATCTATTCATAAACTCACATTTATTTTTAAGGTAGCCATCATTTCAACGTAGAAATACATTTCTGATTAAAAGTAAAACGTCTATGTAGCTCACAAAACTTCTCTTTGAGCCTCGGCACAAATGCCGCTAACGGCTAACAACTCATTTTAACTTAACCACATTGAAACCACAGTTTGTAATATCATATTTTAACACACTCCACGGCACTTTATTCATACAGTTAAATCCAGTACTTTGACCTCAGTGTAAACTTAATACTAGTTTAATCGCTTAACTAATAGGTGTTAGCTTGTAGCGCTTAGCCAAGCTAAAGTTCCTCTTTCATGATTGTCGATTCAGATAAACACATTTAAGTGTCAACACCAAACCAACTACAAACACCGGTTTGGTCTGGATAAACTATCAGCACACGGTCCGTACCTTGAACTCGGTTTGCCACTACTATCAAGTCCCTGAAACATATTTGTTGTAGTCATGGTTGCTTGTCTCGGTCTGCTGCGGCGTGACCCAGTAACTTCAACAACAGCCCTCCCTGCAGAAAGTGTCCTGCCACACCGCTAAACTACAAGACTATGCCAAAAAAAAAAACGTCAAGTCTGACCGACCACGCCCAGAAAGGCTTGGACAGCTCATAAGCATTTAGGGCAGAACTGCAAATATGATTATGTGAATGGCTCTGTTAGAAATCAATCTGATTGAAGTAGAATTCTATTGGCTGTAAGGTTAATATGGCCAATAGAGTGTGTAGAGTCGGATGTTGATTGGTTAACTAAATACACTTACTTCCCAAGTAGTCTTGACTGCAACCTCAATTATTACAGAGGTCTTAAAAAATATGAGAAGTGATAAGGCCAAGAAATTATTTGATTTGTTTATTCAGTGTGATTTTGTTTAAACCCCTATTGTTTATGGTAGAATGAATGTATTTTATTTTATTTTGATTTATTTCTTGTAGGCGTTGTTTTGTTTATGAATGTCTCAGTTTGTGAGGACTTAAAGTTGTACTTATGTTAGCCTATTGTTATGTTAATGTTGAAATGCAAAATAAAAAAAACCTCAATTATAAAATATGAAAAAAAATCATATAGAGAAAATATAAGATTTTTTAAATGATAAATTGCGATAACATTTGTGAAAACAAAACAACGTGTTTTTTTTATTATAGTTATATATGTATTCGTAGGTATAAATTTATCAAACAAAACAAGAAGATATTTTTCTGTATAATTTCTGTAAATTCTATCATGATGTACAATCTTGTGCTTTGTATGTTCTTGTTTAAAAAAAGAAAACATATTTTAAAAAGTATACACATTATAACATATTTATTGTATTTAAACATATAATAATAATAATAATAATAATAATACACATTCTATATAATACATGGCAGTGACTGTAAATATAAGAACATAACGTAGTAAATTACATTTATAACAATACATTTCGCTCATGTTTCCTTCGCGTCTTCTATCGGTCTTTGTTCATTTCGTTTTCAGCTGGCTAAAAACGCTTTGGTGGACACAGGGCCTTAGGGTGGGACCGCTATTTTAAAACATTTGCCAGTTGAATGAAATTACGCTCGGCGAACGTAAATGTTGATTGGCTGCTTTGAAAAAACGCCCCTTCTGTCTTTCGTTACTGACTGAATCACTCGCCCTTCAATCATTTTACGTACGCGGTGACGTAAGTGCTATTGACCAATCAGAGCATTTGTTTATGGGTTGTGGTAGGCGTGTCTGACAGCCGAGGAAAACAGGAAGGGATGCGGTTCTCAGTGGTTCTCCTGCTACCCCTCTGCTCTGGTCTTTCTGGATACCGTGGAGTTTCTCAAGGCCAAAAATAAACCTCCTAAGCAGGTACATAGCTTGTAAATGTATTTTTTGCCAAGACGTAATTATTCATTGCACATCTGAGCTGATTATATGACTTCAGCAGAAACGGGACGGTAACTGTTTAGCTAGCAAGTTAGCGAAGCGACTTTCTCAACGACTGTGCTGCTGGCACTACTGGTGAGGTATCAGTTGTTGCATTCGCTTATGGTGTAATCAGACTAACAGTCCCTCCGTGATGCAATATATTATGCCCCCAAAACACGTTTTAAGCTTTTTGTGGGCTGACAAGCATCTATAATCAAGCAGTCACCCACTGACAATGTGTCTTTAACATTTGACAACTTATCAAAACTAACCCCAAGTTTAGAATTAGGATTGCTAAATGACCTGGATTTACTGTCAAACAGTATCCACAATTGCGCATGTGATACTAAATCAAGTTGTCACTGTGTCTTAAGCTGTTTATTCGCATCTATCACTGATGGTGCTCAGTCAACTGAGGTTGTTTATTTGATAATGCAGAGCTTCATGCTTCATGTAAATTTGCTGTTTAGCTTGTTGCTTGTAAAGGCGTCAACGCTCGTGAGCACATTTCACTGAATGCTCAAGAGGATGAAATAAAATCAGTTAGTTTGATCTGAATGCTCCCCTCAAATAGTGACTGGACACTGGGGTATTGACAGCTGCAGCTGTTGGGAGCAGTGGTTGAGCAGCTGAGGTCGGCATTGCCTAGCTGTTTATTATTTCATAAAGACATAACCATGTTGTTCGTGAGATAAAATGAGCTAAATGTTGCTTCACACACACACACTATAGAGTTCTCTTTCTTGGCTGCAATAATGTTTCAAATAGAATAGAAAGCAACGGACCTCTAGCATCCAAAGCATGCACGATTACTGTTTACAGCTAGATTTATAAAGTAAAAACTTTTGATTGTCCTTCTTGACAAAGTCAAGTGTTATGTTAAAAAACATTTGAGCTCTTATGAACTGAAGACACACCCTAATCAAGCAAAACATGGTGTCAACTGACAATTGCAGACTTTTCTATTTTAATAAACAGCAAAGATGCATGATTCGAGAAGGAGTCACGGTTATATGTGCGGTTACTAATGTTTAATGTTAATTTTTTTTGCTGTGTATGCAAAGCACCATACCACACCCCCCTCTCGTGTACGTGATCTGTATGTGCTCTATCAAGTCTGTTGAGATGATGAAATCAACGCACGCTTATCTTGGGATAAATTCGGACCGTGGATGTCACTGAGCGAAATTTAAATTTGAACAATAACAATTATAACTGCTTCTGCTCTGATAGTTACGGTGACGTAGATAGACTAAGCAAAGTCCAGAGAGAGCATAGCGGCTGCGTTGCGTTTGCATTGAGCGAAATGCCTCAAAAGCAGATCTGGATCCAAACTTAGCGTCAGCGTGCGTTGTTTTATCGCAAACACGCGCTAAATGACAGGTGTGCTTGTTGTGATAAAACTAGAGAGTTTGTGAGTCAGGGTTGCTGTGGCTACGAGAAGCTCCCAGTTGCGCTGCGCGGAGTTGAACCCCAGTAGGAGCAGCAGCCAGAAGAGGACGACTTTGCCTGACCTCGTTTGCGCTTCGAATATGTTCAAATTCGATAAGTTTTGCTCTCTAAAATCTCCGAACTCATGGTGAAGAGAAAGAAGACGCCGTCTGCTTCCGAAGAGCTCGAGAATGGGTAAGAGTGCGTGAGAAACAAGCACTTCAGATAGAGGTCGAATGCGCGAAAGATTTGCGTTGTCGTCTGTCGTTTCTGCAGGGCGCTAAAGTGAAGGCGCTCGCGCTTGAATTTCAAGGTAAATAAAGGGCTCGCTCGCAACCAGAGCCACGCGAAACTACACAAAAAAGGAGGCTGGGTTGAAAGCGCGGTGTGTGTTTTCGGTCACGTTCATTGAATAGTCGAAGGGTTGTGTTTCGACTCGTTTTGTCGGGACGGTGAGAGGGGATTTGAAACAAACAGCGGCGGCCATGTTGAGTTGAGCAGAATGTCGTCTTTCCAAGTTGATCGCTGTTTTGCGAATGTTTGCGATTATGCTTCGTTTGTGTTTACGCAGGATGACAGTGGGCCAAGGGGGCGGTTCGGGAGTCGAGGGACCGAGCAAACCGGACCGAAAGCCCGACGGAGGTGAGGATGGAGAGAGCGCAGATCAGGCGAGCGAGGAGACGAGTACAAAGAGAGTCGGAGAGGAAACACTTAATCCATCAAGCGCGGCCAGCCCCGGTTCGGCTCCGACTCTTTCCAGCCAAACATCAAGCCCACCCGGAGCCCAGGTGAACCCGACAGCGCTTTCCCCAGTCCTGGCCGCCCCGAGCAACCAGGACCAGCATCATTTTCTCCGCTCCAGCGTGCGACCTCCGAGCAAGCGGATACGGAAAGATGCCTCGTCCGCGGCGCTGAACGGTCACGGCGGTGCGAAAGCGAAAGGTGAGTGGCCATCTCGACGTGCGTCCGCTGCCCACCTGTCAGTGCATACCTTTTCTGCACTTTTATCTCACTTTTGAACGTGTTTTGAGGCAATCTGGGCTGCTCTTGGTTTGACAACGCGGATAAGCTCTCATGCTTTCTTGAGTGAAAGTGACTTGACAAACTGCTCACACTGAAGCCTCTCAAATCTCAGCACTGGGATGCTTGGGTTGCTTGTAACCACATTAAATCACTTAATAAGATGCAGTGCACTATTTTAAATCAGCAGGCTCGGTGGTTAATTTTTTATTTATTTGCCTTTCATATCACTAGTTTAGCTGCCACCCAGCAGCAGGTGACGAATCACTGTCAGGAGTTTCATTCTGATGCATCTGTTCAGGAGATGGTCACTGAATGGTCATTGAATCGGGATCACAAATCAGGAATCTGTACACAGGGGCTATAAAAGGGAATCAGTGTTTATTTTAAAATAAAATTGTATCTTGCATGCTGTAATGTATTCTGGTGTGCTCTCATTGCATGCTCTCTTGTGTAAGTGGGGAGAGTTATTGGCATCTCCGGTTCCCCACGTGTTGTTTTTGGATCAGTGCACTGAGCAGCAGGTCTGGATGCCCTCAGAGGGACTCCACACACTTCCTGACACTCTTCTTGACATACACACACATTAACAGTGTGCATAATTTTTATTTATTTTTTTAAATGGGCTGATAATCTGTAGGCCTTCCTAATTGATAACAGAAATGTAATATTTTTCTATTAGGTCTCAGCCTGACGTTATGCAATTATTTTCAATATTAAATTTTATTTGTTTGATGTGAATATTTGCTTTTTAAAAAAGTGGTGTTTGCATGGTTTCGTAAATCTCTAATGTTCAACCAAAAATAAATTTAGCAGCCCAAAGTATTATAAATAAATTGCACCGCCATTCAAATTAAGCTTGCTCATTCCAGCACTCTTTACTGATATCTTTTGCGTATGAGTGACAGTTGTTTTGTGTGTGTGTCTGTGTGTTTCCTTTAATGTTAATCTTGTTTTTTTGTTTGGTGTAGATATGCATGGCGAAAGTGATATACCAGAGTGTCAATTAAATTAATGGTCAACAGTGCTCAGTAATCTGAAAAAACTTGAAAACTCGAACAAAAATGTGTATATATAGATAGACTTGTAAAAGCAATCCCTAAGTATATTTAAGCACAATATTGCATAGTTGGTGCTTTTATAGATGCACATTATGATATTATTGTTTCTATATATTTTTGTTTGTGTGTGTGTATGTATATATAAAACACTTGCTATGCTTTTCTCAGCATGTGTTCAGAACTGACATACTAACCCTCTTCCCTTTCCTCTCTGTTTCTCAGGTGCAGAAGCAGGTCCCTCTGTGTGTGTGACAGCCGCTGCAGGTTCAGCCGGAAGCTCTGGGGCAGGTGGGACTTCCAGATCGGCCCCAAAGGGCCAGGGTCCTGCAGAGAAGGAGGAAGGGGGGAGTCAGAAACGAGTACGCAGACAGTGGGAGTCTTGGAGCACTGAGGACAAAAACAGTTTCTTTGAAGGAATTTATGAGGTGATTTGTCAGCTTTAATGATAATAAAACTCACTGAAAGGTCTTTGCAGTAAATTGCAGGTTTTTTAGTGGTGTTTTGAGAATTAGTACATCATATGGGACAACAACATCTCCAGAATTACTAAGTGAATTCCATTATCAACGTTTCCATCCCTCCCTGACTTGCCAGGGACAGACTGATATTTAAATGTCCTCTAATAGGTTTAATTTATTTACATGTCATCTCTAAAGGTATAATTGAGGTCTGTGATGTCTTTTATTGATTTATTTCTTAGTAAGGTGTAATTTGTCATGCACCTGAAGGGTTTTTGTATTACATTGAATCTTTTGGATAACAGTCATTCTCTCTCCTGTCCTCTCATAGCATGGGAAGGATTTTGAAGCTATTCAGAACAATATTGCTCTTAAATATAAGAAGAAGGGTAAACCGGCAAGTATGGTGAAGAACAAGGAGCAAGTGCGGCATTTCTACTACAGGACCTGGCACAAGATCTCTAAACACATTGATTTCAACAACGGTGAGACTTACAGACGCACAGTTTATACTTTGTATGACATTTACAGGCTGCAGTGGAGTCCTTTGTTTGATAGGATGATATTGTCTTGTGGAAAGCCATCCTCTGTCCTGCTGCTCACCAGACTGTTAGTTGTCAAGATTAGTTCCTAAATATATTCACTACTGTTCAAAAGTTAGTGGTCAATAAAAAATTTTTTTTGTTTTTTTTTTGAAAGAACTAAAAGTCACAGTAAAGACATTTCTAATGTTACACAAGATTTCTGTTTCAAATGAATGCTGTTCTTTTGAACATTCTATTCAAAGAATCCTAAAAAAAAGTTGTAAAATTGCATTTTACAATTTAACAATTTTCATTCACGCTAACAGACACTAATGTGAATGCGTTGTTTTATTATTTACCTTTACCATTATTAAACTTGAATGTCGAAGGTAATGTACACATAGGTAACAAATATCAGGTGCAAACAAGTGCTAATTTAAATAATCTTTTTTTTTTTTAAACTGAACAATAACTGAGCTAGTTTTTTCATATTATTTATTGACTTGCATTCCAACTGAGCCTTATTCTTTGCATGAATTCTTCTAGGATGGTGTACCTGCAAATACATCTTCAAGTTAGCTTTTTTCCCACCAATTTTCATAACGCATGGCTCACATTGGCTTTTGTTTCCCATCAGGTCACACATAATTTGTTTGTTCATCATTCAACTTACCACAGCAAAGATATACCTGTCATTCAATTTAAATTCAGTCTGTCACCTTCATCTTTGGAGTTGAATTTTCTCGGCTACCATGCTACCTGGTTTTTGTTAGTCACGCATTATCAAATCATGAGTGTGCCCACACCATGCACATTTGCTTGCATGTTAATGATTATATATCATATCCTTATTCTGATGTAGTAGCATACTTAAATGTAATATAAACAGCATTAACCTCCACTGTGACATTCCACAATTTCTTGTATTTTATTGGTTGATTCAAGGTGCACTACCATTCAAAAGTTTGAAGTTTTATACTTCCATTCAGCAAGGATGCATTAAATTGATCAAAAGAGACAGTAAAGACATTTATAATGTTACAAAAGATTTCTGTTTCAAATAAATGCTGTTCTTTTGAATTGTCTATTCATCAAAGAATCCTGAAATAATGCATTATGGTTTCCACTAAAATCAGTTACATAATACATGATAAATTCTCAATGCTCTTATTCCTCCTTTTTCTGTTGCTTCCTTTTGTCCATCTTTCAGTGTATTCACGTGTGCTGAAAAAGTCCTCCCAGGAGCTCTATGGCCTCATCTGTTATGCTGAACTCAGGAAGAAGGTTGGAGGCTGTAAGTATATCAGGCAGTGGGTTTTGTTGATCAAGGGGGGACATTTTAAGTGTTTGCACATGGGGACATTTTGAATGTAACATTCTTTGGTGTCTTCCTGTTTCTTCTAGTGATGGATGACAAAAATGTGGCCAAACTAAATGAGCTTATACAACAGGGGTAAGTGTGTGTATGTTTATTTGAGAGAGAAAGAGAAATGTTAATAATGCACAGTACTTATTATTTAGGTCATGTCTAATGGGAGCATCTACTGTATATCTCCGTAGGTTATGATCACATTGATCTATAATTTTGTTTGTACATTGTTTCAGGGCCACAACAGTGCGTTCCAAAGGCAGAAATCTGAGGATCAAAGCTCCCATGTGCCGCGCGCTGAAGAAACTCTGCGACCCAGATGGTGTGTGTGAGAGAGACACAGAGAGATTGCTTTATAGACTCTTAAAAGATTGATTTTGTTAGCAAGTTAAACAGACTGAATAGAGGTAAGAAGAGAACGCTGACAAAATGGAGCACTCTGGGTATTTAGGTGGACCAGGGCGGTGGAGGAGTGTGCCATGGCTGCTCTCCAGGGTGTAGGAGGAGTGGTTTTTCATGGTTTCCATGGTTTCAGGCTGTGGGGCTGATTGGGAAATGGGCGGTGATGTAGATTTAGCCCACCATCAGAATCATGGAGATGGTGATGCTTCATGGTATTTTTTTTCCTCTTTTTCTCTGGTTTAGGTGTGAGTGATGAGGAGGATCAGAAGCCTGTGCGTTTACCCTTGAAGCTGGCTGTCGAACTTCAACCCCGGAGCAACCACTCCTGGGCTCGGGTTCAGAGTCTAGCCTATAATCCTCGGCTCAGGTGAGCTTCACTAATGCGCACACATGACCTCTCTCGAATTCCTCACTGATCCACCTTCACATCATACATTATTATTATTTGTTATTTCATTGCTTATTGCAAAATGTTATTTTGCAATCCTTCTGTAATCTGCAGATTGGTTGGATTTTGGAAGTGGGAATATTGTGGCCCATACATAGTGGAAAAAAATGAGAAGAAACTTATTTCGTGTTAAACAGGTTGTTTTGAAGGTCGGTGGTTGAAATGGGCTAAAGCTTTTAATTTTATTGATTTTTATTGATTACTGCAGTCTTAATATTTTAATTATAGGCATATACTGTATTGACCCGAATATAAGACGATGTTTTTTTCTTGGAAATACATCTGAAAAAACGCAGTCGTCTTATATTCAGGGTCTAGACTTTGACATGTCAATAATACACCCACAACAATAGGTGGCGCCAAATACGTATAAAACGAGTGTGCTCGTCTTATATTCGGGCCAATACGGTAATTCATTGTATAATAGACCTGTTTTAAAAGACCTTTTTAAAAGCATTTTAATTGAGGAGTAAATGGCCTAATCTTATCCTCACAGCGCATCAGTTATGCGGTAGCTTAATATTGCATGGCAAATTAATAGTAATTTTAATTTAATAATAAAAGCAACTTCATAATAATAATAATAATAGGCCTAATAAAAATAATAATGTAACAGGCCTACATTAATTGGAAATGCCAAATCCTCTTAATATTGGCAATAATTTATGTTTTTGACAATATCTCTGACTATCGTCAATACAAGATCGTCTTTCGATGCACTCCATCAAGGGGAGGTTATTGCAGGGCCGCTGGGCAGACAGTACGTTGCCCATTACGTCGTTTGGGCTGTCTTGTGGAGCGCAGTGGCACTGAGAACATTATATTTCACACACTTAAAGCTCTTTTATTTTCTAAATTTAATAGGATTAGTCCAACGAATCGTTCGGTTTGTAATGCGTACCGTACCGAACGGTTCAATACAAATACGTGTATCGTTACACCCCTTTTATATATACATATATATATATATTATATATTTATAAATTTTTTTAATAGTATTTTGATTTAAGTTTAGTTTTCATGCTGTCAATATTATTTTTTGGTTAGTTTTAGTATTTTCAGTGTTTTTTTAGTTTTTTTTTTAGTTTTCGGTTTTATTTAGTCTATAAGTATCTGTATACTTTTTGACTTTCGTGTTGAATTAAATAGTGATTTTATTGTAGTTTAGTTTTGGAGTCATGAAAATGTATTTTGATGCATTCTCATTTCATATTGACTTCGTATTGACAGTCAGCATGAAATGAAAATATAAACAAAATTTGAAAATGTATGTATGTTATTGATCTTATTGTGAATGATTCATCTATACATGTTTTATTTTTTACCCTTTTTTACCTCACAATTTTTTATTAAAATATAGCTCGATCTGCAGGTGAAATTACAGATTTGTCTCTGTTGACATATGCCGGACTTTTCCAATCATTTCATCTGCTTTAACCCACCCCTGCAAGCTTGTGCTCAATTGCTTCTATTTTTCCTTCTCAAAATTCAACTAACAAACAATACATAGAACCAAGTCCCTTACATTTTTTTTTCTTTTTTGATAATATGTTACACTCCGGATGTACACTTTAAAATCTAATTAATTAATCTTAAACAAACAAAAAAAAGCATGCAAACCGATTGCCTTAAAAAACTGAGTGAAAACACTTTTTAGTTTCAGCAACTAATTCATTTTAAGTTATATATACCAACTGTCCAGATAACAATAGCACACATGCATGTGCTAACATAACCAAAAGAGAGACTATCACTCCATCAACAACTGCAGTTAAGGCTTTTTAAATAAAGCAGTCTGTAGTCTTAATGCTTATAGTTCCAACCTCGACCTAACCACAGGCTTAGTAAAGTCAAGTAAAGTCAACTAAAAAGTGTTAGTTAGGACATTTGTTAGGTTTTACAGTGTGCGTCACCATACAGAAGAAAAGATCTGTCATTTCATTGCGACATTAAAGGTACAACAAATTTGGCAATGCTCATCGCTGTTCTGTTATTGTAGGATGGTTGTCGAGTTGCACCGGAAGGTCTCCACTCTCATTGAATTCTTGAAGCAAAAGTGGGCTGTCCAGGATCAACGCATCGTATCCTTGCATTCAGATCTCAGCCAGAGATCTCAGCATGCACAGTCAGGAGTTTAATTTTCTTCCTTTTTCCTTCCTCATCTGTTTTATGAGATACATTTGTGATAGATTTGGTTGTTTTGTTTGGGAGACATGTCAAAAATGCCTATGCTTAAAGCAGTACCCAAACCTATGTGTTTTATAACAGTAATTCCCCTTAACTTGTTACTTGTAGCTTAAGAGCCTGGCAGAGCGAGAAGCTCTGGACGGCCTGGCCCAGTCTAGCGAGTCGGAGGACCTGTTCCTGTTTCCTGCAGAGAACAGCCCGGTTACTACTTTGCCAGGTGTGGCTCGTGTTGTGCACTCAAAAGCTTCCTGCACGGTACACTGGCAGGAGAGTGGGCGTGGCCGGACAGGTATTAGGGACTTGCCCGCAGCTCACATTTTGGGAATTCAGCCTGCAAGAGGAAAATCAGGCAAGTCTGGTCCAGTGGGAGGAGACCCGAAAAAAAGCGACGGACATCCTGTTGACAGTCCTGATAGCAGCACGTCAGCTCCAGGGTTGGAGACCAGTGTAAACACAAACCTGAGCACTACCTCTCCAGTCAGTCCAACCCTTGCTCCATCGCTCCCCATTGGACCGGAGGGAAATGCGGTGGGGACTCTGGAGCAAGAGGCAGTGAGTCAGACTCAGACTGATGCTAGTGGGCGGGACAAAGAGACTGTGACTCAGGGAGACCCCACCCCAATCGAGGGCCGGACTGAGGAGCCTGGAACGGCAGGAGGGGTTGCATCAGAAAAAGCACCGCCACAATCAGAACCTCAAGGGCGTGGCGAGGAAGTGAGCGGGACTGGAAGATCTCCTCAACAAATCCAAAACGAAGGTTGGAGCTCACAGGGCTCTGAGAATGTGACACTGGCAGAAGTCTACCTCATGCTGGGCAAGCCTGGGAAGCTACTGCTGGAGTATGAATGGCAGCCTAAACCCCAACCCTCAGCTCTGCCCACCACTCAAAGTGTGCTTCGGTGTCTCCTGAGACTTGTGTCATCAGAGGTCAACCCCAAACCAGTGAGTCTGTTTTTTTTCCCCTCTCTCTCTGACCGTACATTTGACCTCTACCATACGTCAAGGCAACTATAAAAAGGAACAAAACAAGCTTTTGTCAAAAATGTGTTCATCTGTGGTTCTGTTTGTTTATTTATTATAAAAATTAAATTATGTTTTAAATGTAATTGTAAATGAAAAATTTTCATTTAGTTTTTTTTGTTTTGTTTATTATTATTTAATTACTTTTTTTTTTTTTTTTTTTATTCCTAGACCCCGGAGGTGTGTTCAGTGGGCACTTCACCTTTGAAATCAGGTCAAGAAGGTCAGTCTGTGACTCCTCCAGGCAGAGCTCCAGCTGGGGCGACCCGCAGTCCTAGCTGGGGTCGACAGCAACATGCAGCACGCTCAAAAATACTTCTGAATAATGCAGTCATCACAGGTACACTTAGACAGAATTGTGTCTTATTATAAGTTGACGTTTCCGAGCCACTAATTGGAATTGCAGAAATAATGACAGTTTCTCAAATATCCCCTCATTTACCTTCTTGATGGCAGTTAGTTATGCCCCAAACTCACGACATTGGTCGATCAATTGTTACTATCTTAGGCTGTTCGCATTGCTCACAGACCAAAGTTTTAGGGAAATCAGTATACAAATGGTCTATTTATAGTTGCACATTAAACTGGGATAAAATAAAAATATTTAGTATTTAAATTAGGGCTGTGCGATATGGACAAAAAAAAACTATCGCGATTTCTTTGATCAATTTTGCGATTTCTATTTTAATCACGATTTTGACACACACAGACATGCTTTACAGTCATAAATGTATTCAGTGTGAATTTGAAACATATTTCCACGGTCTGTTCTGTTCTCGTGCTTCATTTACGCTCGCTGCATTCTGATTGGTTCGGATCGCATACTGCGGGAGGTCGGGGGCGCTGAAAATCGTACTATAAAGCGATTTAGAAATCGCGCACGCTCAAATCACGATTTTATGACGATTTTGATTAATCACACAGCCCTAATTTAAATATTGAAACACTTCCTTTAAAGCCAGTGTAATGAACATCCTCCCAGAACTGAGTGAAGTTTATTGCAACAGATAACCGCTGGAAAAGCCTGAAGTTTCACCTCTTCCTGAACCAAAAACATCATATTGACTCAATATTGTGACAAAATTGCAGTGTTGCTTCTCTGTATCAATTTGACCAGCTGGAACTTAAATAGATGTGTTCTCCACAGGTGGGAGAAACCTGCCGCGTTCTCTGCTGGCCTCCGGAGGTGACAGCGAAGGGTTTGCTGTCCCGACGACCCTGCCTCCTAACAGCTCCCGCCAGCTGCGGATGTTCTCTCCTAATAAAGAGGCGGAGCTAGCCTTTCGCCAGCAGCTGGACTCCATCAGTGTGAGTTGTGTCAGTGTTTCTAAAAGGGAATAGAACATGAGGGACATGCTTTTTCATCTTAAAATATAATAGTGAAATTTATTTCAAGTTGTCAGTTGGCCAAATCATATACACTACCATTCAAAAGTTAGGGGTTGATAAGATTTTTTGTTGTTGAAAGAAGTCTCATAGATATTATTTATAGACATATTGTTGTTTAATTATTATTTGTTACAATTTAATCTAACTGTTTTCTATTTTAATATATAAAAAAAATTTCAGCAGCCATTACTCCAGTCTTTGGAAATCATTCTAATATGCTGATTTGGTGATCAAGAAATATTTCTTATTAATATAAATTTTGAAAATGTTAAATTGTCACTATTTATCAGTTCAAGGCCTTTTTGCTGAATAAAACTATTAATGCCTTTAAAAAACATGTAGTGACCCCAGACTTTTGAACCATACATATATATATGGTACAACAATCTCACATGACGTCAGCAGGGTTTTTGATTTATTTATTTATTCTCCTGAGGGACAAATATATGTATTTCTTCATCAGCAAATTTTTCCTCTAATCATGCTTTTTTTTTTGTCTTTAGTCCGATATATTTTCAAAGCAACGGAAAATAGGGAGGGGGCGTCCACTAAGGAAACCTCTCGTGGTTCAGGTGAGTGTGGACAGAAGAAAAAAAAGAAGTGGGGCTTCTTACCTTTACCTAGTTGCTTCCTTTCACATTGAATCTGTTCTTTTGTTGTTTTTGTTCTTAGAGCTGTCAAAGGATAAAAATGTATTTATTTTTTATTTATTAATTTTTTTCCAGAGAACGCTGCTGCCACGAACAACTGGAGACACTTCGCCTCATGTTTGCTCCTTCTCTATTCTCTCCAATTCATCTGCTACAGGTAATAAACGCACACAAATGCGTAACACTTTACACATGCAGTGGCCGAAGTATTTGGACACTTATGCCACACTTAGATGCATGAATGTCATCATATAACACAAAATCACACCAAAAGAAATGTTATTATATCGAAAGTTACAAACACTCTTTTAATGCAAAACATTTCACAAAGTCAATTTTTATATATATATATAAACAAGATGTACTACTATTCACATAACTTTCATATTTTGGCACCAGTTTATTAAAAGTAGTTTACAAAAATCTCTCAAATAAGCAACTTGAGGTCAAGCAGTAAAACTGTTTAATTTTTAACTGTTTAGGTTTACTGTATCTGTCTGTTTGATTTCAATGCAGTCGCTTCTCTTTGTCAGGAACTGGTTCGTTTCGTCCAATACAAACTCGTCTCGCCACATCGAACCGCCAACTTTCCTCAAAAGCTCCGTCCGCTACAGCCAGTTCTGCACCCGCTACTCAGCTGTCCAGTAAGAATCAAATCAAAGCTAAATGATAAAAGATGTTTTTATCCACTGAACATTTGAAACCTACATGCTCTTGAATGTCTCTTGAATTTGTTTCAGGTGCAATTGACCTGGCTGCAAAATCTGCAGGTATTATCCCTGGCAGCCCCTGTCGGGAAGTGGAGGCCCCCAGTATAGATAAGGCCATTGTGGAGTCTGAGGAGGCCATGGACTCGGCACCTGCTGCACCTGAGCTAGAGCCAGATCTACTTGATCAGGAGCCTTCTGAGGTAAGAACTAATTCCCTTCCTAGATCCGCTTTCACTTTTGGGTGTACAATTAATCATATCTGGGTCTGTTCTCATTTTACTCTCTTTATCTGCAGGAATCCCTGCAGAACGGTGTCTCTCCACCATCTCCAGGGGGCGGGGACTCCCTCTTGGCTCCTCCCAGTGTTGCTTCCTTATTGGATATCTCTCTACCGGGCCCCCCAGAGGAGTCTCTACCTTCTGGAGAGCCACAAACTCAAATCAGCGACTCTATTATTGAGCTCGCCATCAACTCGCACTATGGTATGGTGGGATTGAACCTGAGTATTAGAGGATCTCAGTGGGATCATTTTGTTTTAGTGGTATCTATTCGCTCACTTTTCGCTCTATTTCTCAGGTGATGGATCATTGCTCTCGCCTCCTAAACTCAATGGGAGTGATAGATCCAAGCTCCTTCCCTCTTCATGTGACAGCTGGATGCCGTCCCCCACACACGACCCTCAGTGGTACCCCAGTGACTCTACTGATTCAAGTCTTGGCTGCCTGCTCTGTAAGTATCAAACACATCTCAGTTCCCTGTTAGCAAAGGATGTTCATTATAGATATTATGTATATCAGGAAACAAAATGATAGTGTTCAAATGATGAGTTTGAAACTAATTGATTGAGCTTTCTTTAAATTTATATATACACTAGCGTTCCATAATTCTGTCAGTAAGTGTTTTGAAAAGAAATTAATACTTTTATTCAGCAAGGATACAATAAATTGATCAGAAGTGACAGCTAAGACATTTATAATGATACAAAAGATTTCTGTTTCAAATAAATACTGTGCTTTTGAACTTTATATTCAAAGAATCCTGAAAAAAATGTATTAGGTTTTCTATAAAACTATGATGTTTTTGACATTGATATTAATAAGAAATGTTTCTTGAGTGCCAAATGAGCATATTAGAAAGTTGTTGGGATGGATCACGTGACACTGAAGATTGGAGTTATGGCTGCTGAAAATTTTTGACAGCTTTGCTATCACAGGATTAAATTACATTTTAAGATATATTAGCTTTGAAGACATGTATTTTAATTTACATTTAGTCATTTAGCAGACGCTTTTATCCAATGCTACTTGCAAATAAGGACATTAGAAGCAATCAGTACCAACAAAAGAGCAATAATATGTAAGTGCTATGACAAGTCTCACTTAGTCTAACGCAGTAAATGTAGAAAGTTTTTTTTTTTTTATAATAAATTTCAAAAGTAGAATAGAAAAAGAATAGAAAATGCTAGTGGAAGAGGGCCCGTTTTTTTTTTTAAGAAAAAGAAAACAAGTAGAATAGAAATAGAATAGAGAGGTCAAGTTTTTTTTTAAATGAATAAAAAGAAAACAAGTAGATAAAATAGAAATAGAATAGAGAGTGCTAGAGTTAGAGGGTCAAGAGAAGATGGAAGAGATGTGTTTTACCCGTTTCTTGAAGATGGCTAAGGACTCAGTTGCTCGGAATATTACTGTTTTTACGTTATTGTACTGCAAACCTCCATCAGTCTCAGCACTATTGACAAATCCATCCTTGTTTTCCTGATTTGCAGCAAGTCTGGCATCCCCTGATAAGACAAGAAGGACAGCCCTGCCTCCTTCAAGTAACACAGTCTTACTTGGACCCAGTTTACTAGACAGCAACTCCCACGATTGTTTTCAGTCCCGCGGCCTGCCGGATGTAGCCGAGGTGAGAGGAAACACACAAAGTCCCCAGCTGCTGTCTGGTAGACTAATATAATTTGATATGGCACATTATCACCAGGCGCTCCTGTATTTGTTTTTTCTCATTCTGGCTTGCATTGAAGATAAACAGGAAGTGAGCGGGTTTTAAATGGTGTATGCAAATTAAATCAGGCATCTATCCTCAGCTTTGAAAGTGTTACACATGTATTGTTGTCATTTGGCTGTTTTCTCACTACAGGTGGATACCCAGCTGGCCTGTATGATGAGCGAGAGCAGTGTCGACTACATCGCCCGCTTCAATGACCTCGCACAGGAGCTCTGTGTTACAGAACCGACCCTCCCACCTCCTCCAGAGGACTGATGCAGGGGGCGGAGCCTGTCACTGTTTGCATTGGACAGAAGAATGTTAACCGGAGTGCAGTTCAGCTGTAGGAAGTGCAATAGACTGGCAGGGTCCACAACAGCCTTTGGGCTCTAATGTGTGTGTGTGAGTGAGAGCGTTTGTGTATGTTTGTGTTGATTATTCTGTGGCTGTCCTCTTATGAGCCACACCCAGGACACTTAAACAACAAAAAAAACTCCAGTTTACAGCGCAACCTCATGTACAGAGAAAACAAGACCTGCCATATCTGAACAAAAACCGTCTTCTCATCTGTATATCTGTCTCTGACGTCTTTGTCTCACTTTTGTGTGCGTGCATGTGCATGCATCTGTAAGTGGAGCTGCAGATTGTCTTTGTGTTTTCTTTCTATTGTAGACAACGCATTTGTGCGAAACCCTCTAAAGCCATAGGAGTGCGCCTGCGCACACCCTCCGTTTATGAGACCTCAGATTCTGATTGGTTTATTTTCATCTGAATGTTGTAAGTTGGTGAAAGCCACACTACTGAAAGGGACAAGGGCTTCTTGTTGTGAGATTATTACGAGGACTGAATATCTAACACACACTAAACAAAATGACTGATAACACAAATGCAGTGTAGTTGCATCAAAAGTGAGATTGAACGCTATTTTTCCCCACAACACTAGGATTTTTGTTTCCTGCCGAATGAATATGAAGCCAATAATTTGTAGATTCTAAAACTGAGTTTTCTTATGTGAGACTCTGTGTGTGTGTGTGTGTGTGTGTGTGTGTGTGTGTACATTTATGTGAGTGTTTGCACAGATGTAAATAGACAGTAACAGACCCCAGTATTTACTGCTTTTGTAACATATTGTAAATTATTGTCATTTGGATTTATTTATTGATAACTCACTGAGACAGTGTTTTTTGTTTAACGTGCCAGATGCAGGCATTTAGGAGCTCCTCTCCGCTGTTTTAAAGAGTCCTGTGTTGTTAAAAGGGGGTTTTAATCCCAATGTGTATAAATAGAGCTACAACAAACCCTTTTGTGCCTGTCAGTGTTATTTTAGTATCGAGATACTTTGAGTTTTTATTAATATTTTTAATTAGAATTTTTTTAAATTAATGTTTTATTTTAATTTTAACGTTTTAGTTTGTTTTTTTGTCATTTTTAAAATTTCAATGTAGTTTGAATTTTTTAGTTAATGTTTAGTTTTAGTTATGTCAGTAAATAAAATTAAACTAAATGAAAGTCAGAAATGTTGCCTTTGCAAATATTTTAAATAAGTTTGTTTTATATTTTATTTATTTTTTTCTTTTAAAATGTTTCTTTTATTTCAGGTAAGGAGATATATTTCTTTATTATCTTATTTCAAATAGTTGCAAAGGCGACATTTCTCATTTTCATTTAGCTTATGTACTGAAGTAAACTATATATATATATATATATATTTTGTTTTAGTTATATTAACCTAAAAGAACACAGGTGTCTGTATCTTATTTGTCCTTTATCATGTCCATTGTTGTGATGTGTTTGCTTGCTGGATTCTGTAGAGGGCGTGGTAGCTTCGCCCCTTCGGAATTTTATTGGACAGCCGAAATCACGTGATGGTGTTGAGTTCCGGCTTCTCCATTCGTCATATGTGTCTTAGCTTACGGTAGGTAATGTGTTGTTATTCATGCCAGTTTATTTTATGCTCACAAAACAGTACATGCGGATACAACGGCTTTAGAGATACTGATTATTAGAGCTATTAAGATTGTTTTGTGAAAATAAGCTCGGTTGCATAGTGCACTGAAACGTTTATACGTGACTTAATATTCAAGATAGTTGTTGTGGATTAATTAGTGTAAGTTACTATACATCAGTGATAACGTTACTCTATTATCGAACAGACTAAAGGATGTTTTAATAATAAATCAATCACGAAAATGTCTAAGCGACACTTGACCACTGATGCCCCGTTTTTTTTCAGTATTTGCATAATATAGTATTAATTAATGTTTTGAACTAATTTGTTTTTGTATTTCAGCTTTCATTTTAGTTAAAAACATACTAGTAATTTTATCTTTGTCATTTTTTTTAATTTTTTATATTTTAAAATATTTAAATTTTGTAATTTTTCATCTTATTTTTATTTCAGCTTTAGTTCAGTTAAATTTATATTTATTTAAATTAAAAAGGTTATTGATTTTTGGTGTGTGTGTGTGTTTTCTATTTGACTTAATTTCTTTTACTGTGTAAGGTAAAAGTATTTATGTGCTTAACTGGTCACCTTTTTAGGTTTTCACCTTTTTTTAAAAATAATTTTTAAAATACAAATATTTTATGCTGTCTCGAAATGTGAGGTCAAAACGTGAGTCCAGTGGTGTTTTCACAGAATGCTGCCATGTTACATTTAGATAAAGATGCTAGGCTGAGTTTTAATATATGTGAATTAATATCTGCATATCTCTGCATGTGTGTACAGACACATGGAGCGTGTGTCAGGTTTAGGCGTTGGGCCACTGGCAGCTGGGACTGTGGGGCTGCTGATTTTGCTGAAAGTGATCCAGAGATTGAGACACAAGCAGAGTGTACAGGATAAAGTGGTGGTGATCACTGGAGCCAGTTCAGGCCTGGGCAAAGGTTACATGAACATAAACTCACTTATTATGCTGATCATAATGTCTTCTCAATGGCATTTGACTCTAGATATTACATCATTGTTTTAATATTCTCAATCTGTCTTTTGTGCCTCAGAGTGTGCGCGGGTCTTCCATGCGGCGGGGGCCCGACTGATCCTGTGCGGACGGGACCAGAAGAGACTGCAGGAGGTCGTGGAGGAGCTGGGAAACAAAAACAGTGTGATACAGGTGAAAACATGTCTTGCCAGTTCAGATTGTGCAGTCAAAGTGAAGTTATCTCTTAAATCTAATTTAATCTTTAAAGCCGTAATTTATGAGAAAGATATGGTGTTATATATATGCAAGCATACATATGTCCGGTCTCTTAACTAGATTTATTTATGACTTTTTCAGACTTACACTCCCTGCACTGTCACCTTTGACCTCTCCAACACATCTGTGGTTTCCAGCGCCGCCGAGGAGATTTTGAAGTGCCACGGTCATGTCGATGTCCTCATCAACAATGCAGGCATTAGTTACCGTGGCAACATCCTGGACACCCATGTATCAGTGCAGCGAGATGTCATGGAGACTAACTACTTCGGTCCTGTTGCTCTTACACAAGGTTAGTGGAGAAGAGTCGCAGAAAGAGATCAGCGGAACGAGTATATATATCTGTTTATACAGTAACTCACCAAGGCTGCATTTATTTGATTAAATGGGTCATATGATGCTGCTAAAAAGAACAGTATTTTGTGTATTTGGTGTAATGAAATGTGTTTATGCGGTTTAAGGTTAAAAAAACACATTATTTTCCACATACTGTACATTATTGTTTCTCCTCTATGCCCTGCCTTTCTGAAACGCGTCGATTTTTACAAAGCTCATCGGTCTGAAAAGTTGTAGTATTTTACAAAACAACAAAACTTCAGTGAGAATAAAAGTTACGCCTTCTTTCTTTGCGTGAACATTTGGGCGGCGTTATGCAAATCTTCCCAGATAGTGATGTAGATATGTGGGGGCGTGTTAGAACGAGCCGTTTTAGGTAGGTGTGGTTAACTCTTAACTTTTATAAAGAATATCTCTTTGGATTTGAGACTTTAGTCTTTGCAACTTTACAGATCTTCTTTATGCACCAAGAGCTTGTAACACTCCAAAGAGAAAGGAAAAATTGAAATCGCATCATATGACCCCTTTAAAAAACAGTAATATTGTGAAATATTATTACAATTTAAAATAACTGTTTTCTATTTGCATAGATTTTAAATTGTAATTTAGTCCTGTGATGCAATTACTCCAGTTTACTTTTCAGTGTCACGTGATCCTTCAGAAATCATTCTAATATGCCCGATTTGCTGCTTAACAATAGTTTCTTAGTATTATCAGTGCTGAAAACAGTTGTTCTGCTTAATATTTGTGTGGAAACCGTGATATTTTTTTTTCAGGATACTACAAATGATAGAGAGTTAAAAACCAGCATTTGAAAATAAAATCTTTTGTAACACTACTGTCACTTTTGAGCAATTTCATGTGTCATTGCTGAATATTACTTAAAAATAAATTAATAAATAACTTACTGGTCACCACCTTTTCAACCATAGTGTATGTATATTAATGTAAAAATAATATTGTGAAAAAAATACAAAATTATAGGCCTATATGATGTGCTGTAAATTATATAATTTAGTATGTATCACATTATATACAGTCAAACCAAAATTTATTCAGACACCTTCAGCATTTCTCGCATTATCACAGTTTATTCGCTATAGTTTAGAAAATGGTAATAAAATATGACAAGAACTCAGAGTTTAACTGTGTCAGAACAAAGTTATCTTGATAATGTCAGATAACTTTGATAGAAAGGTTTGTAATGAATTGGGTTGAATAGCTGTCAGCTGTTAAAGTAAAGTAGACAATTAGATAATACCAATTTAGGTCAACCAATTACCAAGCAATGCTTAATTTTGTTCAGTCTGTGGTGTAAAAAGGTCGCATTAACAATTAAAGAAAAACACTTAAAGGAGACATATTATGCCCCTTTTTACAATATGTAATATAAGTCTCTGGTGTCCCTAGAATGTGTCTGTGAAGGTTCAGCTCAAAATACTCCACGTAATTATACAGTAAATAAATCAATAAATGCACTGATCTCTTGTCTCCTCTGAGACTGGGACTCTAAACAGTGTTCTGTGCTCATCTGTGCAGCCAAAGACAGAACAGTTAGCAAGCTTTGCTCGAACTTTCGCCATGGCATTAGAGCTGGGGCACTGTTGTCGCTTGCAAAATCAAAATGATGGTGCCGTGAGTGGAAGTTTACAGATTAAGGGGCGGTAATATTATGAGATTGAGATCCCTTTGCAACGTCACTAGGGGAGCGAAATCAGACGCCTCTTTTTTCAGACGCTTGCAGAAAAAGGCTTACCAAAACAAAGTTACTGGGTTAATCTTTTTCACGTTTCCTTGGTTGGTAGATGCACCTGGGACCTGATTATAGCACTTACAACCTGGAAAAGTCAGATTTTCATGATATGTCAGCTTTAAGCAAAACATGGTCAGGTCAAAGTGTCTGGATAATTTTTAGTCCCAAATTTTTTATCAATGTATCAGTCATGCAGTTTTACTGTATGAAGAATTTTTGGTAAAATATGTAATAGTTTACTTTAATTTGCTTTCCTCATTTACATAAATGAACTATAGTGTCCTGCACCCACTAGTTAAAAAAAAAAACATCAAAAATTATATCTGGTGTCTGAATAATTTTTGGTTTGACTGTATGACATTATGTAGATTTTTATTATAATTAAGAATTATAATTTTAATTATTCTAATTTTAAAAAATGATTCCATCCAGCCATTCTGCCTTCGATGGTGGATAGACGCACTGGACATATTGTTGTCATCAGCAGCGTGCAGGGAAAGATCTCCATACCGTACAGATCTGCATGTGAGTACACATTCACAAAAGAAGGTATTTCAAGGGAATTCAAAGATTTTTCTGCATGAATAAAAACAGTATTACATGTGACCCAGTACCTTGCTTGCATATCTGAATCGTTTTCTGTCAGATTCTGCATCTAAGCATGCGACGCAGGCCTATTTTGACTGTTTGAGGGCAGAGGTCGAGCGGTTGGGCCTGCAGGTGTCAGTCATCAGCCCTGGTTACATCAGAACCAACCTGTCCATCAATGCAGTCACGGGGGACGGCTCGAAATATGGAGGTGAGAGCATGTTGTCAACAATCTGAGTTATAAAAGATGTTTTGGAAAATGAGTATCATAAATATACAAATTTTAATATTATTCGTACGTTTCATTTTGTGTGTGTGTGTGTGTGTTCTTTTGAATCTGAAGTAATGGACAAAACCACAGCGAGGGGGTCTGATCCGGTGGACGTGGCACGTGCCGTTCTGAAAGCTGTCTGTCACAAACAGAAAGACGTTGTATTGGCTGGACTGCTGCCTACTGCAGCCATCTATCTGCGCACACTGTGGCCCGCTCTCTACTTCAGACTGATGGCTTCACGTGCCATAAAAGAACACAGAGTGAAGGAGGAATAAGAGAAAACAGTATCTTTGCATCTTTCTTCTAGTCGAAGTTTTATGTCTAAAGGTAAATACTCATGGAATGTATTTAATAAATATCTAAAAATGGACTCAGTTGCTCGAATCACCCCTGATCTTTGAAAAACACACCAGTGCTTAGATAAGCAGAACACACGTTCATCATACAAGAACCAGATTACATCTATTTAAATCAAAATTCTGCTGGTCTTAAACAGGTTTAATTTGCCCTTCCACAAATTCATAAAGTCAAAAGCCAAAAATGTTACATGCACTGCAAAAAATGAATATCTTTGTCAGTATTATTGTCTTGTTTTTCAAGACAAATGTCTATATTACTGTTTTAGTTTTCAATACAAATATCTAAACATCCTTAATTCAAGATATATTTACTCGAGATGCAAAATGAAGATATGAAGTCTTGATTTTTAATACAATGAACAAAATTGAGTGAGTTTATCTTTTAAAAAAAATGTCAGTGGGGTATGAAAACTGGTTTTCCCTTTGAATTAAGTTGAAAAAAATATTTTTTAAAAACATTAATTCACTTCATTTTGATACAGTTCTCAGAAAATATGACGACTTATGTCATTTTTGAATCTATCTTGATTTTTGTTTGTGTAAAATTAATTGGAAATGGAGATTTTACATTTTATACATTTCATTTTCAAACTTTGAAGTGCTGCTATAGCAATTCATCCTTACATTTTTTTCACTTGGTCTTAAAAAGTCTTACATTTACCTTCATAAAACTCACAGAAGGCCCATTATGTTGTCCTGTATTAAGTAATTTGTTACTTTATTGTAGGGCTTGCATAAAGTAGTCGAGTGATCGACTACTTCAACCACTAGTCGGCGCTGTCGGAAACAGTCGACTACTCGAGCATGCATTAACCATAATGCATGCACAGAGTTTGCAAATACGACGTGAATTTTAGGATTACAATATTGCGTGTAGCTGTTACTTTCTATGACTTGATCTATGTTGCATGTAAAATTTTAAAGGGGTCATATGATGTTGCTAAAAAGAACATTATTTTGTGTATTTGGTGTAATGAAATGTGTTTATGCGGTTTAAAGTTAAAAAAAACACATTATTTTCCACATACTGTACATTATTGTTTCTCCTCTATGCCCCGCCTTTTTGAAACGCGTCGATTTTTACAAAGCTAATCGTTCTGAAAAGCGAGGTGTGCTCTGATTGGCCAGCTATCCAGTGCGTTGTGATTGGCCGAATACCTCAAGCGTGAGACGGAAATGTTACGCCCCTCACCATACTGTTGATGCCGTCTCCCGGAGCGACAAGACAAAAAACATGAAAACCCATTATAAACGAGGCATTTGTTGCATCCAGTAGGGACATAATTACGGATTATAATGACTTATACCAGGGGTGTCCAAACTCGGTCCTGGAGGGCCGGTGTCCTG
>NW_015625586.1:641762-645068 GCF_001515625.1 Sinocyclocheilus rhinocerous
CATCTCTCTGCTTGCATGATAAATATATTTTTAGAAATTAATAATTATTTTAGTTTAACACGGCATAGGCTAGCCTACTTGTTCAGTGATGATAAAAAAAGATAGTCATAACGGTCTTATCAAGTAACTGTACGACGTTCCACCTGGTTTTATCCGAATGCAGATACGAATAATTGTGTGATTGTTACAGATACAAATACTGGCTGTTACATGAAAATTTAAATATGTAATGTCATAATTATAAAGTTTTGACAATTTACATATGTAATTGTTGCATTAGGCTATGAATTAATAAGCGTTTATTGATAAGAACTATTTCATGTCTTTTCATTTACAGTAGCATGAACCACGAGTTGTCGAGTAACTAGAGTATTTTTTAAAATAAGAAATCGACTAGCAGAAATCAGTAGTCGTGCAACCCCTACTTTATTGATTACTTATTAACCCTAATTTATTATTAACTGACTTTTCCACTCCATGCACCCTATTAGACTTGGCGCATTTTCATTTCACCTTTTGCCTACAGTTATAAATCAAATCACATGCCTCTTTGTAGTTCCCGTTTGGTTATAACTGATTATCATCATAATGTTCAGGTGGCCCTTATTACAACAGGAAGTTGAAATTATCTGAACTTTTAATGATTTGTTTATGTTTTAATAAAGTTCTCACCTGCCTTCTGCCCCAATTATATATTACTTGAAACATTTCCATGACAACAAAAAACAGTAAGAACACATGTGGAGCATCACTGCAAGGACCTCATGATAATCTGGTTATGACAGGTGCTTATGACTCGTTTTGTTTTTTGGTAGAGATGCGCCACACATATGCGGCTCTCAAGAAGAACCTGGGAAATGAATGTGGATGACGAAATGCTTGTGCTTTAGAGGAAAAGCTATTTCTAAACAGTGCAATAACTGACATATAGAGGATTTTGCTTCAAGAAACATACCAGTGGGCCATGATGTTTGTCCAAATTAAAGCGGTCCATTTGCAACTCCCTTTAAATAAATAGTCTCCAAATAAGGTTGATACTGGAAACTCAGCGGACATTTCTGTGACAGCAATGTTATTTAAATGGTGTTCAGTTAGTCTAAACACAACGAAAATCCCTGCCTCATTCAGTCCTTCGTTTCCACCGATTCACATACAGCTCTAAACTCCCAGATATGAAAAGGTGTACATGTGCATAAAATGTGGTATTTTGCCCGATTCTTCTTCCACAAGTTTACCTTGTTTAGTTTTAAGCCTAGTTTCCTCTTAACCCCAGTAAAACACATTAACACCATTTAGAGTCAAATGCCTCATGACTGAAAAACACAACATATGGACTCACCTTCTGACCTGAGATCATCACAGACATGAACTATAGAAGAATTTCCTCACATGACCTAGACATGAACTTGGTCTTTGTGTTTAAGCACTAATCTTAATAATTTATCTTAATTCCTAATTAATCTTGAATTAAGCATCATTTCTTTACGTGGTGTCACCTTTTAGGACATTCTAAAACAAGCGTTTTTGATTAACCTGAACAATGTTTTAAAGGCCAAAAAAATGCCATTTTTAAGAATCACTGACACTAACCATGCATCTGACATGTCAAAACTACAAGAACTAAGCTTTTCTATCTGGCTCCTGAATGTGAAGTTTTAACCAACTGCAGACAAGAGGACTGTTTAAAAAACATGTTTGACAAAACATAAATTTTGCAATTCTAGTGAGCAGAAAATTACACAAACACTTAAAGGGATAGTTCACCCAAATATGAAAATTCTGTCATTAATTACTCTCCCTCATGTCGTTCTAAACCTGTAAGACCTTTGTTCATCTTCGGAACACAAATTAAGATATTTTGATGATGTCGTCCCGTCGAACCAGAACCACTGGCGAGGAGGAGGTGAGCGTGTGCAGCGGCAGCCGCGAGAGCTTCTGACTGTCGTACTCCACCTGGTATTTGCAGCAGGGGTCGAACTGCCAGGAGATGCCATAGAGCGTGGCACAGGCCAGGCTCAGAGCGCCAGCGGGGAGCGCCACGTAGCGGGAGTAGTCGGCGGGAAGAGCGAGCGGCGTCAGGAGGCACGCGGCCCCTGCCAGAACAGCGGTTTTGTGCAGGCAGTTTCCCACGGCCACCCAGCGGGCCGTCTCATCTCCGATGCGCGTGGGTTCGATTACAATGTAGCGGTACTGCGCCTCCAGAGCCTGCTCCAGCTCGTACTCGAACTGCTCCTGTGCATTCTCGCCGTTGTAGATCTCGTGGACGATGTAACACTCCGTGGCCGCCATCACTCCCCTGAAGAGAGCGATAGAAAATGAGAATTCGTCAATCGGAATTAATCCAATCCAGATTCTGAAAATTCTGTTTCTGAACCCTAAACGTTGCAATCTGATTGACATATTCATTTACATGCATTCCATTTCGTAAGATAAAAAAAAAAAAACGCACACGTTCATAAGATGTAAAACATATGTCAACAGATGCATCATGGCACTGTGCATGAGGTATTTTTTAATTTGATTGAGAAAATTGTTGTATGAAAGCATTTATTTTTTCCTGTTTATCAGATTATTTCAGGTCTACATCAAAACCAGCGTAATAATGTCAATGGAGCTACCAAGAGTTGTTTTTGCATCAAACCTCTACTGGCTCTGCTCTCCCCTTTACCTAAATTTACTACTTCAGACTTATGTGCCCTCTAGAATAGTGGTTGACCGATATTGGTTTTTTGACAGCCGATATAATTGTATTTATTTTCATTAATATTTAAGAAATTTGAAATCATTTGAAAATGGATTAAAAAATTATTTTGTAAAATAAACATACTTATACTTTAGATGACAAAGTATTTTCCACAAATAAATAAATATTTTTTATAATTTTATAATTAAAAAGGAAGTAAACTGTAACCAACAGAGCACTCAGTATTCTGGGAAGTTTGTGTGCATTGGGAATCGTATTTTTTCAAATAAAGCCAAGGTAACACTCATAACACATCATACATACAGCACACAGTGAAAAAATGACATGAATATGACAGTGGGCAAGTGCCGCATAATTTGAAATCACTCTGGAAGCTTGCATTCTGCAAGTGAACGGCGCTTTATTGTTTGTGCCATCCCAAAGAAGCACAAAATCACTTTCACGGTCTTCCCTACTGGTGAAATGACCTGGGGCCTCATGTATAAAACTTTCTGTAGATTTCATCCTAAAAGTGTACGTACGCACAAAAGCTAGATCTGGCGTACACACAAAAGTTTTCAGATTTATAAAACCATGCGTACGCCAGAACCTGCGCAAAAATC
>NW_015625586.1:645093-663371 GCF_001515625.1 Sinocyclocheilus rhinocerous
TAGATTTCATCCTAAAAGTGTACGTAGGCACAAAAGCTAGATTTTGCGTACGCACAAAAATTTGATTTATAAAACCATGCGTACGCCAGAACCTGTGCAAAAATCCTTTTATATATCCCTGTCAGCGGAAGATTGTGTGTACATGCCTCCCCAAAATCACCATATATGGAGCTTACAACGCCTAGTTTTACTATGCATAACCTCATTTGCATATCATTTCCATGCATATTCCTTGTAGAGGGCTGCCATGTTTAACACCGTCAAAGGTACAAGACATTAGGAAAATATGACATGCGGACTAAAATGCAATTTGTACAGTACAATACATTGCTAAAAAAAACATTCACTGTCCTTGTCTTGTTTTCAAATAAATATATCAAAATTAATGTAAAAACAAAATTGTATAAAATACTTTTTAGAGAATCTTTTTAGAATAGAGTGGATCTCTTTCTTTTCCACTGGCCAAAGCAGTATATAATTGTTTTAAACAAATTAAATGGTTTAGGATATTTAAATAGGCTATAGTTGAATCAGAAATACGGTGTGTGTAAATAAGTGTACATAATTGTCTGACGCGGCGTCACTGACAAATTATTATAAAAAAGAAATGTGCAAATCTTATCATTTGCTTCAGATTCTATCCTTCAATCACAATGCTATTTTCATAATGTTCTGAATGTTCGCGAAATAAACACCTCCGTGCAGCCTTGGTTGTGCAGTAGGCTAATGTATTCGGACCTATTTAAACTTGCCAGCGGACCGTTTGACCACAGAATCCAGTTGTGTCTGCCACAATATCGAAGTAAGTGTGCATCGTTGATGTTCTTGCTAAAAAAAAAAATTTCTCTTAACATGAGATCTGCAGTTTAAAGAAACATTACTGTGTGCCTAGCACTAAAACACTAGCTTTTCTAATCTTCTTGTATTCTATCTATTTGTTTTTTTTTATTATACAATTAACTAAAGCAAAAAAGGCCTCTAACACTAGCTTGCTCTATTCTATTCTATCTGTTTTCTTTTTATTTATTATATAATTAAAATACCCTTGCTATGTGTACTGCGTTAAGCTAACTGAGACTTATAGCACTTGTGTATCATTGCTCTTTTGTTGATTTTGTTTGCTTCCATTGTCCTCATTTGTAAGTCGCTTTGGATAAAAGCGTCTGCTAAATGACTAAATGTAAATAAAAAAAAAAAAAACACTAGCTTTTCTAATCTTCTTGTATTCTATCTATTTGTTTTTTTTTATTATACAATTAACTAAAGCAAAAAAGGCCTCTAACACTAGCTTGCTCTATTCTATTCTATCTGTTTTCTTTTTATTTATTATATAATTAAAATACCCTTGCTATGTGTACTGCGTTAAGCTAACTGAGACTTATAGCACTTGTGTATCATTGCTCTTTTGTTGATTTTGTTTGCTTCCATTGTCCTCATTTGTAAGTCGCTTTGGATAAAAGCTTCTGCTAAATGACTAAATGTAAATATGTCAGAAGAGCTTTTTAGCTAATATTTAGTAAATATTTAGTCTCCTCTACTGACCAGTTTGTAGGACACAAGTAAACATGCTCATGTTCGTCAGACATATGTAAACATATTAAGGTATTATTGAATCAGATTGAGAAAATAGTTAGATTCAATGCTTCTTCATGCATTTCTTCATATTGATTATTTATCATTTCATGATTATTTCAGGTCTACACCACACCTACCAAACTGAAATCAACTGGGACATTTACATGAAGGCTTTTCAGTCCACTTGAGCCATCAATGTATTTATTTAGTTGCATGTAAATGTAACTACTAAGATTTACTGTGTGGAAAAAAAAGTATAACTGATTTCATAAAATAGATACTTTAAGAGCAGCCAACATCTCTTCAGATGGGATGGCATGCTTTTTTTTTCATGGAAATTTTATGCAGAATTTTTCAAAAAGCATTTTAAAATGACTATAAAATACAAAATGACCGTATATCTGGTCTTTATTAGACAGCCTGTTTCGCGTTATCTAAACCAGCCAGACCATCTGCGGCCTGAGTTCACAGTCAAACAACTTTTGAGCGATGCTATAGAAGCATAAAGGCTGACGGGAAATTTTCACGGGCAGAATGAAAGACACTCTGCTCTGGTTGGTATATAATTTAAATCTTATTTAAAAATGCCCATTATTTTAGAAAATCCTGAGCTGCTAAATAAATCGACAGAGACAAGTGAGAGCGGTCCGTCTTTTGCAACGGTTAAATAAATTTAACGCATACTGTCAGTTTAACAAGCAGTGCATTAAACAGCCATATTATTAGGAGGAAAAATACAGTTTCTTCCAGTTGTCAAGACATTTGCGGCGAACACGAAAGTTGGTATAAAAACTATAAACCCCTGCTAACTGTACACATCTCCTTGAAACCCGCTGTCATGGCTGTGAAGCGCTATTTTAACTTGTTCCTCTCGTGTCAATATGGGTAACACATACTGCAAAAAAAACATGAGTGATCAATGTTGAGACTTCAGATGTAACTGCCATAAAAACACATTTTTGCCGGTCTTTGCACTGCTAATCAGTTGAGGGACCCAGAGTCAGTAAGCTAATCAAAACAACACATGAGCTCTATTCGAACAATATTTTCTAGTGTTCGCGGCTGTACAAAACTCCCACAGACTTAGTATTTTAAGAATACTAAAATAACTTAAATTCTGCATAAAACTAAAAAATGTCACGTCTCGTTTTATGAAATAATGACTGGTTTTAGTCTAACTGACCTCTCCCTGTTGACTGGGACACCGCGCCTCCTTCCCAGCGACGCCATCTTGAAAATGCAACGGACTAGACTTGACGCAAAACCCGTCGCGGTGCACTGTGGGTAATGCAGTTCTATGCTCCTCTATTGATTATGTTTAACGTTCTCGAAAGCTTCATAGAGACTACAAATCCCTTGAAACTGTTTAGTTGGGGACCCTACCACCTGAACAGAATGTGTAACGATATTAATATGTGCTTTGTTTTGTTAAAGACAGTTGTTTGTAATACATGAAACACATTCTTTCGTGCAACAGACCAGTAATTGATTTTGACTATGGTTTAATCCGTCAGGCTATATAATTTAGGCTTGTGTTTTAAATAGCGGAGGTGACCAATCGAAAGCAAGGACAACACTATGGGGCTTTTAATAGGACAAACCATTCTCAAAGCGAATGCAGACGTTGCACAAAGAATGTGATCTGACAAAATGATTTAACGGTTTTGTAGCGTGTCCAAAACTTTCGGTCATGTTGTGAACGTGGATGCGATCAACAAGGCACTCACCCATAATGTGGTCGGTTCTCGTTTATGCGGTGAGTCCCGTCCTCGTACGGCACTCACGGAGCTGGTGCATAGGGGGTGGAGAGGAGCCGTGTTATAACAACTACACGGTGCTCGGTAACACGTGCAGGCTTTGCGCTCTCTGTCTCCCCCAATAGTGATGGATTGCATAACATAAACACGTTGGAAACAATAACTTGATATCTGCATGCATTAATATAAGTGAGGAAACAAAGTTAAATAAATTAAAAATATTTTTAAGAGAGAGAACCATGGTAATTATAGTCAACTAAAAACTTAGTTGACTATAATTACCGTTACTTGAAATAAAATATAAATTAAAAAACTTATTTTATCTAACCTATAGTTGCCAAGACGTTGTTTTTATCTTGATGTATTAAAAAAATATTGAAATACAAAAAAATACACAATTATAATAAAAAGACATAAACATTTTTTAAATGACAAAAACAATAAAATAACTCAAACTTAAAATATAAAAAATAAAGCTATAATTGTATCTCTATATGATACTTAAATGAAACTGAAGGGAACTAAAAACAAAGCTTTCTGGAATAATTTTTCCTAACCTCTTAATGTGTTCAAATTCCTTTAGAATAAATTTAGATTTTACAGAAAAAAAAACATTGAATATTCATGGAAAAACATATTTGAAAAAATGGCATTAATTACAAAGTCACTGTAACTGTACTAGAAAAACTCAAATTGAGTACAATTCACTGTTCAGCTATTTAAAGGGACAGTTAATTAAAAAAAAAAAAGAAAAGAAAATTGTCATTATTTACTCACCCTCATGTCATTTAAACCTGAATGACTTTTGTTTCTTTTTATTTGTGAAAAATATGAATATATCAATTGTTCACCATTCAATAAAAGTCAATGTTGTCTAGATCCCAACATACTTCAAAATATCTGTATCTTATCATTTGTGCTCCACAGAAAAATGTCATATGGGTTTGGAACAACGTAAGGGTGCAGAAATGCACCGTTTATGAAATGCTAAATATTAATTATATATATATATATATATATATATATTCAAAAGTACACACAATGATAATGCTAAAATTATGACGATAACGCATGGACATAAACACCATAAATCAAGTTTTATCTTAATTTTTTTTTTATTCAAAACCATGGATAGTAATATTAAAAGTACATAAGTGTGTAAAAACAGATGAATTTCAGGCATCTTTAGGCTTTATTACATCACAATTTGACATATCAGAGCCCAGTTGCTTTATTTAAAAAAAGACGGCTTTCATTATCATCACCAGGAATATCATGGTCATCAATGGTGTCAGCACAGAACATGGCATGATGGTCTGCTCTGTGCGCTGCCTACCCTGCAAACAACCGATCTTGCTGAAGGCAGTTCATCAACTGGCTTTTAATAAGACCCCTGGGAATTTTGGGAGTAACTAACATACACTGACATTCATACGCTCATATTCGGTTATTCAACGCACACACACACGCATCCAACCACATGTAACAGAATCCCCTATGCAGAGGTGCTTTATTGTTTTTATAAAGTGTGCATCCTGAGAGGTTCAGCCCTGCAAATATATGGGCAGGCGATTGTCTCCAGAGTCTGAGCTCTTCACTGGCCATAGTATACACAGATACACACATGCAAAAGCACAAGATCAGCCTAGAACATGCACAGAAGAAACAGTCGTTTCTGACAGGACGGTTAGATTGTGATGTCCCTAAAACTCCACGCCAGGCTGAGTGTGCACGTTCTGCGCATGTGGGAACACAAGTACACGTGTAACTCTCTCGTGAGCACCACTAAATCTGAAGGTGTAAGGCCAGAGAGGCATATGGAGTCTAACGTCACTCTTATGATCATATCAAACAGTCGATATTTTGAGTTCATAACAGGTGTCATAATCCCCTCACTTCTCTGGATTGGCTTGAAAGTCCGCTTGAGTCACTGGGAAACTAGCCCACCTCAAAGTCCACACTCTTATCTGTCCTAAGAAAACGTTTTGTATTTTCAGATCTCTCCCCTTCTTAAATCGCACTTACTCGCAAACAAAAAATAAATCTCTTTCTTTTGTGGAGTTTCAAGACCAGTTAGACAGATTAGGGAATCCCAAAAGATACCCATCCCACCCAATCCCAAATCATCCTATTAGAATGGAGATCGTCCCCATCTCTGGCTCTCAGTGGAGGACGTGCTCCAGGTAATGGGGGTGAGGGTTTTCTTTGACGTATTTCTGGATGTACCAGCAGGTTAAATGGGCTTTTAGGTCCTCCTCTACCACAAAGTCCATTGCAGCCTAGCAAAACCAATCACAAACTATATTATTTAATGCACACCAACGAACAACATAACGTAATATCATGATGTACTATATAAACCAGTTCACACTGATCTTGAGTAACCTTCTACAACCTTGGCAAGGTGTTTGGCGATCTCTCGTCCTCGGTAAGCTTCAGGAACCTCGGTGTGCTGTAGATCCACTGTCTTCTTCCCCACATATTCATACAGCAGAACAGCTCTGTCATGGGAACCTTCAATAGAGATGCAAAAACATTAGTCAGCGTACAGTAAACAAAGTTATTCCTGACCGTGAAGAACTGCTCAGTCAAACAGGATGCATGTCTGTGCTTTGTTTTTCATTTTCACCGTCGTAAACGAGCGCTTTACGGGGAAATAGTCGCATAGTCGTGGGCTGGGTTTATGTCTCTATGTTATCGTAATTTTTGTGAATGCAAACCCTTTATTTTCATGTGAAACCCCGCGAGTAATAAGCGCAAGTCTGTTCCTGCTCCTCCGCTGTTGCTACAGAATGACATAAACGTAGCGACATGAGTTTGCTTTGTACCGAGAGAAAGATGATGGAACAGGAAGTAGCCTAAAACAAAGTCTGGATGGGATGGCTAGCGAGTAAGCTAGCAACATAGTTACCGATTCACACAGAGAAGAAAACAAAGCTTGCGTTAAAGCAAGCGCACGAACTGTGTGACGGGCTGGTGACGGGCGAGATTTACTGCAGCTCAAAACAAAGCTAATAATTGCTGCATGCGTCGGATGAATCCGACACATTGAGCGCTTGTTAAAAGACCTACAACGCAGAAATATAAAGAATAAGCTGATGGCGGGAAAAAACAGTTCCATTCGTTCCAGCAAAATAACTAGTTAATGTCATATTGCATTAACTACTGGCCTGGGATCAAAGCATGTAACTATATTTACAAGGTAATGCGTACTATATAAGTAGAACGGATTTTATTAGATAACGTGTTTACCATGTTGAGAAGCGAAATATAATAAACAAAAGGCACATTTTGCAGGCGAGCGCACGGTGGCTTGTCCCCTTCCCCCCGCGACCACCATCTCGTTATATCTGACGCATTACTGACCGTTCAGTCGGATGCTGAATTGTCGTCTTTTCTTGTCGTGCTCCACTCGGAGAGGAGTGTTGATGTCCAGGACGACGTTCATCTGTGCAGCCTGGGCCATAACGACTGTGGGTCTGCTGTGTGTCAGTGAGCCACGGCTGATCCGGCGGCGATGAGAGGCGCATTCATGCCTCGCCGAGAGGTGAAGACGAGCATCCGATCCTGCGAAAACACGCCATCCGCGGAAATCAGCTGTGAAGTCACGTGCTCGCCGCCGACCAATCAGGACAGGCGCGTTGTTTTGACACGCGCGGTCTCTTTAAAAAGAGCTAGATGCGGCCGCCAGGTGGAGATACATGTTTGCTGTTCAATTTTTCTTTATTAGCGATAATTTATAAGGCATGTTGGGAACTTATTATATAATCGAGTACAATATATTACAAAGGTATTTTAGAAAAAAAAATAGAAGGTTGTTTTCTATATTCTTGTGTACTGCCTAACCAAAATCAAAATATGGTGATGTATTTAGTTAGATCATTTCTTTTTAGCTGTACTTCAGGCCTAATGTAAGAGTGATAAAAAATGCTAATTTAAAAGGAAATAATCAATTAGTTTAATCTCTCTCTCTCTCTCTCTCTCTCTATGATGCTGTGATGATGTTACAGTTAAAGTTTTGCATCAGAACTCAGTCAGAGGACAAAAGATCTCAAGGATCTCAAGTTTTGTCTCTCTCTTCAGTGGCGAGTGTTACATTATAGCAGTTAACGCTTTTATTTCAGTCCTGAATCCAACTGTGCAAGATGAATGTCCTTTTTGTACTGACAGAGAGACCGTTTTTCACCGTTTCATGCGTTGTGAGAGATTGAGATCTGTTTACAATGATTGTGTTTATTGTTGGATTTAAGTATTGTAAAAACAAAAAGAGGAAAGGACGCTTGTTAAACTTCATTTTAGGACAAGCAAAAATGGCGATATATATTAGTAGAAGGTACAAAATCCTCTATGATACAAACTGTCAAGTTGAACTGGTTTTTAAAGGGCCTATAAAAGCAAGGGTAAGGAATGGTTTTGTTTTGTTTTTATCTATGAAGGAGTTGGATAAGTTTGAAGACATTTGAAGTGCAGAAAATTTGTTGTGGCGCGTTGTTTTGACACGCGCGGTCTCTTTAAAAGCTAGATGCGGCCGCCAGGTGGAGATACATGTTTGCTGTTCAGTTTTTCTTTATTAGCGATAATTTATAAGGCATGTTGGGAACTTATTATATAATCGAGTACAATATATTACAAAGGTATTTTAGAAAAAAAAATAGAAGGTTGTTTTCTATATTCTTGTGTACTGCCTAACCAAAATCAAAATATGGTGATGTATTTAGTTAGATCATTTCTTTTTAGCTGTACTTCAGGCCTAATGTAAGAGTGATAAAAAATGCTAATTTAAAAGGAAATAATCAATTAGTTTAATCTCTCTCTCTCTCTCTCTCTCTCTATGATGCTGTGATGATGTTACAGTTAAAGTTTTGCATCAGAACTCAGTCAGAGGACAAAAGATCTCAAGGATCTCAAGTTTTGTCTCTCTCTTCAGTGGCGAGTGTTACATTATAGCAGTTAACGCTTTTATTTCAGTCCTGAATCCAACTGTGCAAGATGAATGTCCTTTTTGTACTGACAGAGAGACCGTTTTTCACCGTTTCATGCGTTGTGAGAGATTGAGATCTGTTTACAATGATTGTGTTTATTGTTGGATTTAAGTATTGTAAAAACAAAAAGAGGAAAGGACGCTTGTTAAACTTCATTTTAGGACAAGCAAAAATGGCGATATATATTAGTAGAAGGTACAAAATCCTCTATGATACAAACTGTCAAGTTGAACTGGTTTTTAAAGGGCCTATAAAAGCAAGGGTAAGGAATGGTTTTGTTTTGTTTTTATCTATGAAGGAGTTGGATAAGTTTGAAGACATTTGAAGTGCAGAAAATTTGTTGTGAGTAAATGGCTTTATATCCATGCTGGTGAGGTTCAGAGATCTCAGATCCATAATCTCAATTCCAAAGTTCACAGACTTTGCATAAGAGAAAGGAACAAACACAAAACCAAACACAAATTCTTCTAATCACAGGTTAAAAACTACAGCACATCCTGCCAACAGAGGATGGGTTAAAGTTTACGAATAAAAACTATAGCATACAATACACACAGTATTTCAACGGCAAATACTAACCATTGGAAGTTATTTCTCATTAGTAAGATGATCATTTTAGTGAATCACTTTAGCATTTTTCACATAAATAATCACCTATAGCACCTCTCAGATTTGCATCTTTAAAACTACAAAAAGAACAATATTTGAATTTATGTGTGAATGACAGTACAATACAGAAATTGGTCTTAAGCATGATAATAAAAATAATAATAATAATAATAATAATGCATTTAGGGATAGACACCACTGGCCAGTCTGCAATCAGATTTAAAAAAAAGTCTAGGCTCAATCATACACACACATTATAAATTCATTCTCGTTTGGATGTGTCTGTGTATTTAAATGTAAGTTTATAGCGGTGTTATTTCATCTTATTAAAAGACCCTTAACATCTTGGCAGTTTCTAGACAGAACTAAGTTGATGCATATTTGGCAAAACCAAAAGAGTTTGGAATGTACTCGATATTTTGAAAACCCTACACACTATTAGGGCCTCATTTAGGTGTATGTATATATTTAGGGCCTCTCTAATATCTTCCTCAGGGTGTTGATGACATCCTCTCCACTGTTCCAGGGCACCACACTGGCCTTGAACTCTCCAGGTTTGGCTTCCTCCATCTCTTGGATCAGTTTGTGCATTGGAAAGTCCCAGCGTGGGAATGCTATATCGCCCGGTGACAGTGTGAGTGACGGGCAAAAGTCATTGGCCCCATCGCCCACGTACAAAACCTTCTGGTACGGCCGTCCGCCCCTCTCTCGCACACGCTGGGCCACGTACTGCCTCACCACCACCGCTTTGCACATGTTCGCAGGGCATCGCAGGCACTCATGGGAGTGGAAGGGGCGAAGCTGCAGCTGCCCATTATCATCAAAGTGAGCTGGGTTGGTGAAAATGCGCAGAAAAAGTGGGTGGAAGCCCAGGTGCTGCAGCCACGTCTCGATGAAGACCATATTGGCGTCTGACACACAAACGACTTCAAAGTCCCTTGAAGGCTGGGAGAGCAGGAAATGCATCAAAGTGGGGATGCCTGGGCAGGGAGGGAGTTTCTCCACTGTGCCTCGAATAGCCGCCGGGGTGACGCCTTGTTCGGCGAGGTAAGCCAGCACACGCTGCATATACTCATTGTAGCAGCCGGGACGGTAGGTGTCCTTCAACCAGCCAGGCAGGACTCCACCAGGCGCCACAGTAACCATAGAGTCGTCGCTGCACTCGTCCACCAGGGTCTCGTCAAAGTCAAAGAATATAAGGAAATGCCTGTCGTTAGGGGGCGGAGCCTGAGCTCTGCTTCTCTGTTGGGGCTCCTCCACTCCAACGGGAGGATGGGGTGGAGAAACGCAGCAGTTAAAGACAGAGTCCCGCATCATGGATGGGAGGGAAGAACAGCACAGATGTCTTTTACGTCTCTTTTACTCTTTTTGCTCCTCCACTGCAAATGAAAAGAGCAATCCAGTTATGCCAGAACTTCAAGCAGACAAAAGAAAAAAAAGAAGAGGAGAAAACTGAAAAAGATAAACAAGCAGAATGTGGTTGCAGAAGGAAAAACAAGCCATTGAAACACAGCTGTGAAGTAAATAAAACCTTAGCCCTAATATTGAACAAAATTTTATATTTACAAAGTCTTCATCAATTCATTGCAGTCTCGTGCATGCTCCTTCAATTTAAAAAAAAAAAAAAAAAAAAAAGTCCCCCCCCCAGATACAGATACAAGGCCACATATTTATTTTAAATATTGACAAATCTGGCATTCACTTGACTGAATTCATGAATTGAGACTATATTTAAACTGAGTTTCTATGTATGAAACTTTCTTTCGAGTTGTCTCAAAAGTTAGAAAATCTTGTTCACAGCTCACATTGTTAAAATATAAACACGTATTTAATATGTAGTAATATTTTCTTTAAAAGACAAGTCGTCTTGTTTCTTAAATTTAATATATTTTAATTTATATAAAACGTTGATTTATTGTCTGAGGACTGAGTTTTTATTAAGTGGTAATCTCATAAATAAAAAGAAAACGATGAAATTATACATTTGTGTTAAGAGCATTACTGATCATCTCTGATTCATTTATTTGGAAATGTTGCCATTTTAAAAACTGATATCAGGTTGTGGGACGTATTGTGTCTCATGTCAACCAATATCAGTAGGTCGATTCACAGAAGGCGTTTTTAACTTTTAGACTTGTTTATCTATATTTATGATGATGCAACTCGCCTCTTTTCACCTTAAGCTCGCCTCTGCGTAGTGTCAACCTATAACAGAAGAATACAGAGAAATATGACTTTACATTTACCAAACTATAGCCTACTCACAAATGTTTCCATTAAGCGAGAACAGTCTCGTTAGCAGTGAGCGTTCACAAAATGTGCTGTTAAACGATATAGCCGACTGTAACAGAAGTTAGATGACAGCGTGATTATTTTTTGTCTCGCTCTAATGGCTTGTAATCAAAAGCAGTTAGGCAGCATATTACTATGACCTTGGTTTCACTTTACATGCATTAGAGAACAGATGATGCAACAGAAGCACCTGGGTTTTCGTGCATTTCGATACTCGGCTCAAGGTATAGTTTTAAAGTTAAGCAAAATAATTAAATTGCAAATTAATTTCAGATTTAACAAAAAGTATGTAATGTATAAGGTAATGACACCAGAAAACCCACAGCATATAAACAGCCAACAAGGACATGGCTTGGAATAGCCTAATTGTCAGGTAAAACAGCAGAATACCTTGAGCAGGACGTCCAGTTTAGAGGTTCATCACTACTGATCGCTGCCTCCTGCTTCTGCCTGGCTTCTCAAAAGTGCTGGAGATTTACGGTCCGACCCGGTCTTATGGAGCCACAGTGACGCGCTTCGGATGGGCCCCGCCTCTCATCCATCACTGCATCCACTGACAACCTCAGCGACGCGCTACTGTACAGATCATCTACAGCTAGAGCTTTTACAGATAAAATACGATACTAATTTAATAAAGGTAAACAAATTGGTCAAAAACTGGACTGAAATGTCGCAATGTAGCCTATTTATTTGTACATTTTTATTGTACATTCAGTAGGCTACTTCCATAAGAGCGTGAGAATGAGATGATGAGGGGAGATGAGGGGTTTTTACAAATGTTTTTGCTTAATTTTTGCACATTTATGTACGTATGCACTTTGTCGCATTAGTATATTTACACGTCACTCGCATTAATAAAAATATAGCCTACAAAAGCACATTTAAAATTTACGGCAACAATGTGCCGCTATAGCGCAGTAGGCTATTGGATGGTTCATCATACACATAAATAAATAAATGCACATTCTGTTATTATTTATGACTAAACTATAACTGAGAATGTTAAATGGTTTTTATAGGGGGTTTAATTTAATCCAAGGCGAGTGCAGTTTGTATCCAGAATCACTACCGTGTTTAGTCTTGTAAGAACATCCCGTACTTTATAGTTCCTTCTGTAGAGAAATGCTAATGACAGCCTGTTAAAAAAGGCTATTTTGGGAGGAGTGGAAAAGGGAATGGTTTGTCATTATCACCATCCCTAAACAGGAAAGTCTTGACAGCCTACTTGATGGGATTTTTGTTAGTCAATAGAATACTTTACATTCAAATGAACTATTCTGCAGGACTATTGGGCAGTGGATACAAAATGAGACTACTGATTTATTCCGAGAGCATAAGGGCATCTGTCAATCAGTTGTAACTCTATACAGATAAGGATATCAAATCTGTGACAATGTGAAGAAAAACACTGAATGCAAATGTCCTTTGTTTCATTTTCATCACCAGAGTTGAATGAGTTCAGGACACTCACTGATGTATTATTTCTGCATTCAACACACACACACACACACACACACACGTCTGGTTTGCTATCCTTGTGGGGACTCTCCATAGGCGTAATGGTTTTTCTACTGTACCGACCGCATATTCTATTGCCCTACACCAACCCTACCCCTAAACCTACCCCTCACAGGAAACTTTGTGCGTGCTTAGATTTTCAAAAAACTTCATTCTGTGTGATTTATTAGCTTGTTTACCCGTGGGGACCTCAATTTAGGTCCCCACCGTGACACGAGTCCCCATGAGTCTGTGTGTATTCAGGTTCAAGTCCCCACCAGAATAGAAAAATAAGTACACACACACACACACACACACACGAGTGTATTTTTTATTTATTTAAAGCTAACCTTTATATATTAAAAATGTTAAATTTTTTCACATTTAAAAGTGCTTGCCTAATTTTTTTTTTCCTTTTCAAATCAATGCAAGACTAAAACAAAAGGCACTTGCATATAACTTTATCTAATCTTTACAAAACAAGGTCAAAGGTATAAAGAGATTGAGGTCATACTCAGAAAACAGGCCCTTTCTAGTCATTAAAAATGCCCCACTTCCCATACTGCTTTTAGTCTCCCCCAAACACAATTACAATGCACACATACACAAATTCAGACAAGCGAGTTGTGCTTGTGGCTAATTCAATTTTACTTCTTTAAAGTTAGCAGAAAGTGTTAAATGAACAATATAAAAAAGGCCCAACATTAATGCAAGTCCATCATGGTGTCTCAAAAACAGGAAAACAATACAAAACCGATCTCAACAAAGGTCAGATGTTTCTGTACCAGACACAACGCTTCAAATTATACACTGCTGAAGTCGAGAAGGTAGAGAAGTTGAAACAGACTAGCTGAGAAGAGATTGGAGTAAAAACACCTCACAAGAATAAACATTATTATGGTCTGCTTATTTTTCTTATCTAGCAAGGTTTTATTAGAAAGTGCATTCCATCAACTGATGGAGAACGGGGAGAATCAGACAAGTAGCCCAAAACACACTGAGTAAAAAGTAAAAAAAAAAGCATATGATTGACAGCCACCTGAACCAATAAGAGTACTTCTCAGGTGAGGAGGGCGGGGCATGAAAGCAAAACACAACTTCATACGAGACAAACTACAGTTCTCTGACGTATACCAAATCCCCTTGTGATTCTCCCCATTTTCCAACAGCCAGCCATCTTTCACATGTCAGACACATGATAAACAATTCTCTGTCAGTTGCGCAAACCTCTTACTTGGCAGTAAAGTGCAGAGGACAGATGCCTTTGTTTAATGAGAGTGAACAAAAAAAATTCACAATCAATCAATCAGCCGAGTCTGATTGAGTCAAGACTTTCAATCACTTTATCTGTGCTGCTCCTAATGTCACTATTTAACACTCACTCACACACTAATCATCTGCATGATGAAGAATCATGTACCAGGAAAAGACAGAGAGCAACTAAAAAGCAGCTTTTGATACCAGCACCACAGTCATAAGATCAGTCAAAGACACATACACACACACACACACACACTCAGCTCCTACATTCGGTTGAATACGATTAGAAACAAACCCTTTCTGCATCTTCCAACCCTTCACACAGACTCTCACAAGCACGCATCTCAATTCAACATAGAACTCTGATTTCCTTTTTAAAAAGTCTCACAGAGCATCTACTTTATACAAATAAAAATATTGGTAAGCGAGTTAGGTTGTATAGAACATACAGTAAAACTAATAAATGATCTTGTTTTGCCTTTAATTGCAGTCTTCCTATGACACATCACAGCATTGGTCTTCCTTAACAGTCTCAATCTCCGACTGAACACGCCGGAGAGCTACAGGCATTACCCAGTAAGCATATTTTTATTTTATTTAATTAAAAAAAAAAGGAAATAAAAAGAAAGCAAGAAAACTCCAATATCTGAATAAAATCACTGACAATCACAATCAGGCAACAGAAACGTTTCAGTCATTTAGACTACGCTGAGTTTACCGCTTAAGTGCTGTATACTATGTTTTGTGTAATGACTTGTATATGATTCGTTATGTAGAATAGGAATATTTTCCGTTGTCGGGAAGACCTGCATTTCTAAAGAGGTTACACTGCATTTTTTTAAATCTTTTGAAACCTTTAACCTGTGAACGATTAAACCCGTAGAACCTTTGCAACAGCAGCTGAGTTGATAAAGAGTTAGAGAGAGAACCACATTTGTGCCACTGAAATCCCAATGGCCCATCGTTTTGATCGTTGTGACGGAGTTTGAAGCGAGGTGAAGTGAATCCGAGTAATGCTTTAGGAAGTTTGCGCTTGTGTTCTTGAGATCAGTTCACAGAGATCAGTCCTGTTTGGTCACGAGTGCTAGTGGCAAGTTGGTTTGTAGTATATCAGTTCTGTATCTCAGACACAAACACACACACACACACACACGCAAACATTTCATTGCATTTCACTGAGTTCCAGCTTTCTGATTCCTGTGAGAATTAGATGCATGTTGTCCATCCGTCTGCTCTGTTCTCCAGCGAGCACCTGATTTCACATTAGTGAGTTTGTGTACGAGACACCCTGTTTCAGTGGTGTTGCGGAGCGGCGCCCTGTCGCAGGTACGCATCCTCGTGTGCGCAGTGGTTTATTGGCTCGCTCTTAAACAGGGCGGGGGGAGGGGGCAGGACAGAAGGCTGCACTGAGATCTGCTGAGGGGCGTGGCTCGTCATGGGGGCATGTCCTGTGTGATGGACAGGAGTGTGAGTGTGTGTGGGGTGATGTTGCGCGGGCACCGTCTGCATGTGCAAATGAGAGAAGCCGTGGGCAGTGACCACCCGTTGCGGTAGGGGCCCCACCGTGGCAGGACTGATCATTACGGGGCCCACAGGCGTCGACTGAGTGGGCTGGGTTGGGCTAGGCGCGTGGCTTGAAGAAGCCGTGTGGCCGGTAAGGTGAATGGGAAGTGCCATGCTGGCAGGCTGAAGGGTCACCGGGCTGGTGACCCGGAAGCACTTCTCTCGGTGCGCCTTGAGCATGTTGGAAAAGCGGAAACGCTGGCCGCAGATTTCGCAAGGGTATGGCTTTTCCCCCGTGTGTGTGCGACGGTGCCGCTTCATGTTGGGCCGACTGGTAAAACTTTTCCCACAAATCTCACAGATGAACGGCTTCTCACCTGAAGAGAAAGAGAGAGATGGGAGAGAGAAATTAGATCTTGTTTCCTTCACTGGAAATAAAGCTACACGGGCAGCAGGACTTAAACATGTGGTGTCTGATGTTATTACAGAGAACGTCTGGGAGTGTTTAACCACAAGAGTTTAAATGCGTCCGCTACAAGGTTAGACTTGAAGAACCAGCTGGAGGATATGGGAAAACATCAGAAAGACTCTGAAATGGAACATAGAGAACAACTAATACACTACAATAACAAATCTTCAATAAACCCAATTGAATCAAGGAAAACAAGGGCAACAATTCTTCAAGTCTATAAAGTCTTTAGAATAGTTCAAAGGAATAGTTCACCCAAATTTGTTTTTCATTATTTACTCACCCTCATGTCATTCCAAACCTGCATAAGTTTCTTTCTTATGTTGAACACAAAAGAAGATATTTTGAAGAATTTTGAAGAACTAAACAGTTGTTGGTCCCCATTGACTTCAGAAGGAAAATAAATACTATGGAAGTCAATGGGAACCATCAACTGTTTGATTACCAGCAATCTTCAAAATATATTTTATGTTGAACATAAGAAAGAAACACAAACAGGACAATGATGGGCAATTGTGATGAGAAAAAAAATATTTTTAGGGTGAACTATCCCTTCAAGTCTTTTCAACAACACTAAATAAACAAATTAACCTTTTTGAACAGAACTGTTCTACTCTTGTAGTATAAACTTTTTTTTAGCATTAAACATACATCTTAAAATATTTTACAACTGCTTTTAATTGATATGTTTTTGGCATACAAAAACCATACTTACTATAACCATATTTTAATTTAGTAACAACTAAATGGGTTTATGATGTTATATTAAACAAATAATGCTCCAATACATTTCCAACATGTTTGTGTTGGTCTGGTGAAAGTTTAAAAAGTTTAAAATGTTAGTATTTTTCTCACACACACTTATTTGACTTCAGAAGACACTGATTCATCAACTGGGGTCATATGGATTACCACTGTTAGTTTTGTGTAATTTAACTTAAAAACTTTAAGGGACCCATACACTTGCATTATATGGACTCGTAGAGATGGCTTATATTTCTAAATATCTCAGTTTGTGTTGCACAGAATAAAGTAAGATTGTTGTGAAATGTTCTGCTTGAAAAGTGTGCTTGTTGCAAATTTCATTTGAATTGTTATTTTATTATCCAAAGCAACAGCATTTAGATATTTAAGTGTGTCCAAATGTTTTTTGGGGCCACTGTAAATTAGAAAAATTATTATTATAGTAAAAATCCCAAATGTGTGTGAAAGATAACAAAACAGACAAATCTATTCATTCACCACTGGGGTTAACTCACCTGTGTGTGTCTTCATGTGCTCGTCGAAATACTGTTTCATGTTGAAATCTTTGCCACACCACTGGCACATAAACTGCTTGTGTCCTATATGGATGCTCATATGAGACCGCAGCTGGTATTTGTACTGGAACCTCTCGTCGCAGTTCTGCGCGTGCACGCACACACACACACACACACACACACACACAAACAGAAATAGACAGCGTGTGGGTGGATGCTGTTTCAGCCTCACTTCAAATCAGGGCCAGACTGAAGCAATCCCAACTTTGTAATGCGAACAATAATAACCTGTCATTACGGTTCATAAGCCTGTCATTGACATACTATTTATAGGAATCAGGCCAATCCCACTCATTCAGACTCTCTCACACTGCACCCTTAAGTGAAGCCAATGAGCCCCACCCTGACCACCCTCACAGAGCGTTAACCCCTGATGCATTTCTAAGGAAAAGACGCCTCAACGAACAGCTGAGGGAAAAACCAAAAGAGAATATTAGAGATGCAAAATGAATCTACACCGTGCGAACTGACTCTGACACTGGTCTTAACAGTGATGACGAGACAAGTTTCCACTGACAAGCAGTTCATCCATCCACACTAGAGCTGCTTTTTTCACTTAAATATTTGCAAAAATGTAATTACATTTGAATTCTAATAACAATTTCAGTCAGAAGGAAAAGATCAGTGAACACAAGATTTCTAAACCAACAGTCCACAAGAGGGTGCCATAAATAGAAATTAAAGGGGTCATATCCTCCTGACTACCAGCTATGGAGTTTTGTCCTCTGTAGAGGACATTATGTTTTAGTGATTTCTCTGAGACGCTACATGTCACAGTTTTATCTGGATGTCCTGTACAGAGCACATTCAGGGCTTTTCAGAGATACCAAATGATTGGATGTTTCACCATGACCACTCCCTCTCCTTGGTCTTTAAAAACGGCTGACATTCATTTAGTGATCAAATGTAACACCCTAATGGAAATATGATAATATTTTGTAATTATCATTTAAATCTGACTAATTGACAAATTGTTTGTCATAAATCAACATCTCAGGAAAATGATATGGGGTTT